>NW_010409852.1:10951-35006 GCF_000710305.1 Buceros rhinoceros silvestris
AGCAGGAACCAACATTTTGTCGTTACACAGCAAAGGTGACTTTCTTTCCTGATTCGAGTTAAAAACTATTGCTAAGCCTGGGGTCTTAGCAATGTCAAATAAGTCTCACTATTTTCAGGTACAAAGATACAAATGGTAAGAAACACAGGCCTAATTCACTGAGACTTCTGTCTGCTACTGAAGATCCCTCTTTTTGAACAGTGCATCCCTGGTGTTAGCTAACTGCAGAGGAGCTATTTAACCTTCTGCAAGGAGAGGCTTCCAGGTGATGTGCTCTGGAAAACCCTCCATCTGAGCTCTAAGGAAGCAGCCTCTGGTTTACACTAGGAATAAAAAAGAAAAGTGTAGAAGGTCTTCCCAGCTCATCCTGCTCCCCACGCAGTTGCAGACTGTGTTTTTCACTTTGCTCCTAACATCCAGATTCTTCATCCAGTTGCTAAACTGGCAGGTGACTGGATTTAAAGCTGTTTATGTTTGCTGATCTCCAGCACCTAAAGCAAGAGCAAACCTCTTTTGAGTCAGGAATGCAGGCATAAATAAACAAATTAAATCTCATCAGTAGAAGCTGATAACAGGCATGAGAGACCCAGATTACAATTACCACAAGTCTCATTGCCATGGTACTGTGCAGGAGGAATCACAAGCAGTTTTTGTTTTATTTTTTTTAATTCTTCCTGAATTCCCCAGCCGCTGCTGTTTTGAGGAGAAAGGTACAGGTATACCCGCACCTTACTGCCAGGAAAAGCATCCTCTGCTTCGAACTTGTAGTTGAAAATATGTCTTTTCTTCCTTTCTAGAAACTGATGTAAGAGGGAGAAAGCAGCTTCTTGTATTAATGATTGGAAATTTTTGTTGTTGTTGCTGCTTTGGGCAAGACTCAGAATTAAGGAAATGAACAAACAAACAAAAAAATCTATGCTTGTTCCTTGAAGGTAGCATGGGGAGTACACTGGTGCTGGTGTAGCCATGGAGGCAGATGCCCTCGCCTAGCTGCCATGCAGGGTCCCCACTGGCCCAGCTGGGCTAAAGGAGCTGGTTCTTCCGGAGCGCGCTTGGTCGTTTCTGCCTGGCACCCCACTGCATGGCATCACAGCGTCTTTGTGCTCACAGAGTTCGGATGTCTAATAGTGCCATGGTAGTTGTCACCCCTTAGGGGCCTGATCTCTCACTGTCCATTGAAATAGAAATCTGGCAGCCGGGACAAGGGCTACGCTGTTTTTCAGTTTGAAACATCGATCCCTTCACCTGGAGCGGTCAGTCACTCAGCCTGAGGGTAGGCCTTATGACACGCAGTTAGTTCAGTATCGCTGCAAAAAGATTAAAAATGCCAAACTTCTCTGCAGCCATCAATACTGCAACAAAGGTTTGAGTTTCCAGCTTCGATGAATGTTGCTGAGGACCAGCATGTTTCCCTTTCCAGCACGCTTACTGTTTAGCCCGTAAAAAATTCCCCTGTTGTTCCAGCTGTAACAACTCTCTTGATCTCATCTGCTCACAGTGAGACGTGGGAGTCTCTCTGCTCTTGCTCTCATTCTCCGTCAGGTCACAGAGGGACGTTTCTCAGCGTGTACTTCAGAGCTCCCCTTTCCCCACCCGGCTCCTGTAAGGGATATAGCCACCACTGTATGGTGATTGTACCAATTGCTCCAGGGCTGTTTGCTCCCACTTTTCTGTTGCGGTTGACGACACATGACAAACCTAATCGCACAAAACCAAACCCAGATTTTCCAAAGAGAAGTTCTGCTTGAAACAGATTGTCTCTGGCTATACTGCTCCTGATTGGTGTGTCCCGGCTCATTACAGATCGTTATTTATAGACTCTCATTCTTTCCCCTCTTTCATTTTTTTACGAACTGCATTTAGTTTCATCTGCTGAAATGATTTTTCTACATCTGTCTGAGTAAACATAAAATTGGTCCAGTAAAGCAGCAAACTGCATTATAATTCTCTGCCATTCTGTATAAACCCTGTTGCTGGGACGTATGTCTGTAATAAATGTGACTGTCCCTGCTGGTCAGAGCTTTAGTTGTCCAGGCAGGGTGTCCAGTAATATGGTGATATTATTCCTGGCCTGGATTTCCTGAGAGAAATGTGAGCACGGCCCAAGACACAGAAGAGCACTGATATGGTGCCCGTGTCGGACACGGCAGTAATGGGTGTTCACAAAGCTGTAAGTAGGCATTTATAAATGAAAGATCCTCCTATGGATCGTATCCTGAGACATGCTGAGCATTAGTGTGTTAAATGAGAAGAGCAATGCTCAGAAGTGCTCTAGCTCAGGCTGTCCTCCTCAACTTCTTTTCTTCAAGCGGACTCCTCAGTTACCATGTGTGACATTCCACAAGCACAACTCTGTTTTTCTTTCCACGTAACCCTCTTCATCCCTCCTTTGCCTGTAACCTCTGAATGAAGCAGGGCCAGCAAAGGTTCCCAGATCTGCCACTTCACTGCCCGTTTCATCTTCTCCCTGAACGTTTTGAGCATCTCAATTCAGTCTTAGCGTTCAGAGAGCAAGATGAGGTTGGGCTCTGAGGGACGGGCAGGGCTGGGGACCTTTAAAAGAAATCCCAATTCCTCCTGCCAAGGAAAAAAACCCAAAAAACCAACAACAACAAAAAAAACCCCACTTCCAGCGCTAGCTGAAATCTGGGCTGGGCGTTCGTGCGGTTAGCTGTTTGCAAGTGGCCATTTTATGATAGGACACAACTGGGCAGTATATTAACCCTTTCCTCACCTGAATGGACAGTGTCAAATGTGTCTGTGCACATATTAAAAAGTGTTCTGGGCTGGCACTGGGGGAATAAGAAGAGGGTCTGGTCTGTCTTTGGGAGAGCTGGAAAGGGTTAAATATTGCACCAGCAAATCTAATAGACTGATTTTACAGGTATTCTGTGTCAGACAGATGGTATATTTATGCAATAACAATATGAATTCAAATAACACTGTGAATTCAAAAGAAACCAAGTGTAAAGGTTGACTTTGAGCTTCAAGCTTCTTAGCAAAATTGCTAAAGGTCTTTAAAAAGCGAAATGACACCGGAGTATGACTTGCATTTTGAGGGAGATTTTTTTGGTGCTTTAATTACAAATTTTTTTTTATTGTAATTCACATCAGTTCATGGTTTGGAGTAGCAAATACTTAGTTTTCTACAAAAAGAAAAAAGCTTTCTGTGTTAACCTGTGGCTCTATATGTATATTGGTATAACTCTCTAGACATATGTGTATATATATATGTGTGTGTGTGCATGTATATATATATATTTATGTAACATACTTATGTAGAATATACCGTACATATACACCCACACCTGAACTTGTACAGACTGTATATAAGTATAAAATGGCCACATCTCTTTGCGTGTGTCTGTCCCCGGAAGGGTGGACTGATTGTTTTTGGATGTCTGCAGCTGTTACCTTGAAGGATGCAATTTCATCTTTCATTTATTTTTCCCCATCTAGACTGTATCAGGATAAACTGTAACGCCAGTAAGTTTTCCCTCAAGTTTCATTTTGTTCTCTTTCTATATATATATTAAAATATCTTTATTTTCTTTGCTGTTTTATAAGCTGTTTTTATTTTATTTTATTTTATGTTTCTTTTCTTTAAAAAAAATAACTGAAATTGAAGGGGTGGGTGGGGTATGAAGTGGGAGGAGGAGGGAAGACCTTTTGGAGATTGTATGTGAAAATTTTGTGTTAGGTTTCTCCAAGGAGGAGATGAACTGTTATTTCATAGCTTTGCAGAAGAGCACCTGAGGAACATGATGAGCTGATGTGGTATTTCACTGGTAACCTGTTGTCTTTATGAAAACTTTTAAAGAACCACATAAGAATAACAACAGGTACTGTATGAATTTCTCCACTACAAAAAGGCATGCATATTTAAAAAACAAAACAACCCCCACCTCAAACCCTCACATTATTGAAGAATGATGACAACTTAACCTGATACTTATTCAAAGTTATTTTTATTTGGGTATGGAAGAAGGAAAAATCAGAGCTTAGATTTTGAGTGTATTATCAGAGTTACCTATAACCTTTTATATAGCATTTACTATTCTTAGGTTTCTATAAATTTCAGCTGTATCCTTGGACCATTGAAGATCCTTTTCAGTCTGTAAAAGTAGGGAAGAAGGCTTATAAAATCTGTGGAAAATGATAGTGAAAGATCATATCAACTCTAAACTGATTGAGCAAATAAAATCTTTTCTGTTCTGCCTCAAAGAGTAGTTTGGTCCAAGTCGATAAGGCCTCAAAGTGAAAAGCACATCTGAAAAAATGGAGCTGTTTAGTGTTCTCTGAGTCTCAACTTACATGAAACCAGATTCCTGAAAGGGCAGATCCTCTGTGTCAGATTTTATGTGGAAAGATTTATGGAAGGCTAAGCATCGCTTCGGAAATGCTATGAGAATGAAATGCAAGGATGGTCTCTGTGCTTTCCAGAGGCTGTGGTCTTTTTGCTCACCAGTAAGCACCATCCAAGCTAGCAGGAACGTGGAAAGAAGTGTGTCGCACCCCAAAAAGCAAACATAGAGCTTTCAAGTAGCAACACCAAGAAGATCCTGTGGTAAAGCAGTTTCTTCACAGCTTTGCCATAGTTTTGGACTAAAAGCATCTTTGTCGTATTAGACAGCAGTTGTCTAGGTTTTTTCCCCGTGTACAATATTTGAAAAAGTTAAAAGGTTCTCTGTGGCTGCAGATAGAAAAAGCACAGGCACATAACAGATCAGCTGTTCTCCCTGGTCACTGCCAGCTGATTTGAGATCCTACTTTGCACAGAAGTGGAAACAATTGGTTTCCTGGTCTTGGGAAGTGGTCCCTGGGAGCCTGTAGCCAGGGACAACCCAAAGTGTTGGCTGAAGTGTGGTTGTTCCAGCTGTGAGCCCTGATATACTGCAGGAGCTTGACCATGAGTTCACAACACTGAGAACTGCAGCCTTCTTCAACCCTATTTCAGGGCTACGTAAGATCAGTCCCGCACGACTCAAAGCTTGACAACACTTGCTGAATTCCTTTTGTTGTTCTCGAAGTTTTAACACTGTATTTCAAGATAGAGTGGGCAATAGGAAAAAGTGTCTTGAATTTCTGCTAGCTGAGATAACCCGTTTTTACCCAGCAGTGCTGAGGACATTTGCATTAAAATAGGATCTTTTGCTTCCTAAGGGTTCGTCTGCTCTTGCTGTCTAGCCATCTGTAACTCTATCTAAACGCTTGCACCTTTCTTGTTGATGCATGTTGTCTGAGCATCGATATCAGTTCCTCTGGTACTGGACAACAATCTGATGGTGTTGGCATCATCTCCAACTTTG
This sequence comes from Buceros rhinoceros silvestris, assembly GCF_000710305.1. Classification (NCBI taxonomy): domain Eukaryota; kingdom Metazoa; phylum Chordata; class Aves; order Bucerotiformes; family Bucerotidae; genus Buceros; species Buceros rhinoceros. The sequence continues at coordinate 16,261 of NW_010409852.1, forward strand.
GATGTCAGTGGGCTGATAAAGGCCTAGCTATGGAAGGCTGTCTTCAGGTGGGAAATCAGCTTTAGGAGCAGCGAGCAATGGTCTGGTTTTCATTCAAATCAAGTAACTGAGAGAAACATTCGAAAAAGAGGGCAAAGATAATCCTATAATCAGAGCAGTGGGAAGACAGTCTGAATCCAGGGCTTCTCTTAGTTTCACCAAAAGCGTCAAAACATCTTAAATCATTTTGCTTCCATGCATTTTTAATAGTTGAGCCTGTTGCATTTTTAAATACAGTCTTGCCCTGAATATTTGTTTTTATTTATTTATTTAAAATAATTTGTATTTTCCCAATTTATTTTTTATGATACTTTACTGAAAATGGACAATCCTACTCCTGGTCCCTCCAACACCTTGTTTTGTCGCTGCCTGTTGCGATGACTTGGGTTATCTCTCCTGCTTTCTAGAAGGCAATCTGCTGGGAACTGCTGAAAAACCGTATACTCTTGCATTAATGAAACATGATTAGGCAAGAGCAGACCAACCATTCTCACAGGCACGCTGACGTTTACTTGTGCAGAGGGAGTTATCCACATACGGGTGGGTCTGCCGAGGTCTGCTGAAATGATCAGAAGTGTTTTAAAGTAACCTAACAAATGTGATGCTCAGTCAGCTGGAGTTTCGGGTCGAGCGGTCACCGTTGCTAACTGAATCGAAGGAACCTGATGTGTGGTTTTAAAGGTAAACAGAGCTGTGCTTTTGGGCTCTTGTGTTAAAGCTCCTATCACAGCAAGCGAGCACTGACGCTCCTGCTATTTGAGAGGAGTATTGTCCCAGGTAACCTTTTAATTTTCAACATAATTGCTCTTAATTTTCACTGAAAGGATTGAAGGTTTTTTGCTTGCTTGTCTTTGGGTTGTCGTGTCTGATGCAAAATACTGTTTTCCATCACTATATTTCTTCTTACCCTCTCTCTGTTTCTCATCACTGTCGTATCTTGCAGTTCTGAAATGTAAGACTAACGCAGTTTCCTAGAATAGGATTTTTTTTTACTTTCTCTGTATTTATTTTAATACTCATCCTTTCCTTTGACGCTTGAAGACACCTAAACTGATCTTACCTGTTTCTGCATGTTGTCAGAGTTCGAATTTAAAAGGATCCAACAGTGCTGTTGCTTACAGAGATGTAACTGGGTAGTAACTCTCTTCTCCTCTGAGTGTAAAATCAGCACAATCAAAAGCAGGCTCAGGGTCCCAAATACACTCTGTGAAGGTGTATTGAATGATTCCTCAATATAATGCAGATATAATGTATAGCACAACTTTTTGCTGGATTTATGGGGAAAATAAGTGTAGTCTAAATTTTTGCATACATATATTTTGGGTTTTTAAATAGGATTTCCTGAAGAAGAGTAGCTCTTTGGTCCATCTCCTGTAAACTGTTTCTTGAAAGACATAGTTCACTTAAAAGAGAGTTAAAAGTTGTTGTGATAGGTTTATAGTTTTTGTCATGATATCTGGTGCTGTAATTTTTCTTCATTTTTTCGAAGGTATCTGCTTCGTAATTTCCTGATTCCCTTTTCAGTGACCCCGCCTCATATCAGTCCAGATGGGCGATAGTTTTCAGCATTCTGCCCAATGTGAAGTGTGGAGAACATGGCTGTGTGTGCTACAGATTTCCTAGCTTTTGGCGGTGTCTTTGCTTTGTGTTCTTTCTAGGATACTGTGTGTATTGTTTTTCTTGGCCTAGTTCTCTCTCCGTCTCCCAGACCTTTTATATGGTGTGTCAATAGTCACAGTCACACAGTTTGACACTGCCTTTAGGGGAGTTTTGATCTTCCAAAGGTAACTGCCTTTGGGACAGTGGATACTTCCGTCTTACCACTTGTTGTTTCATAATGAGACCTTTTCTTCTCACTAAAGCATGCCAGACAAGCTGTTACCTATTGTCTTGTCACTTGTGAACCCTCAGCAAACCCTGAACCTCTTCTCTTACCTGCTGCTAAAGCACAAATGGAAGAGGCTGAAAGATCACAGTCCGATCACTACTAGTTGATCCTTTGTCTCTATGAGCCTCCACAGTTAACGTGTTTCAGATCCAATTAATTTTGGACTGGTCTTTGAGGATAGAAGACAACAAGAATATGAGTTTGGTTCTCCCTTCTAGGTTGCCATGCTTACTGTATTTAGTGCCTTAATGCAAAATTTATGTGATTTTTGAGGAAGTGCCACTGTAACATCAAAGAATATGAACCCACGATGTGTAACTCTCTGGGAGAGGTTTAAACTTTGATTTTTTCTGTATCATCATAGCTAAATATGAAGTCGTACTAACTCTAATCCTATCAAAATGTTGTAAAACCAAGTGCACTTATCTGATTCTTAGTGATGTTGCTGTCATTTTAATAAAAGCTTAGTAGTACTCTAACATGAAGATATTACTTGTTAAGTGAAGAGGTATGATTAAACATACACATCATACTTGTGACTCTAGTATCTCCAAACTCCATTTAAACATAATCAGGAAGAAATGAATGACTATACAGCCTGAAAAGTGACAAGTCATTAGTACTGTAATGGTGAAAGCAAAGCTGGGGTCTGTACAGCCTGACTGAGAATGGTCTCACCATTGAGCAGTTTCAGACTCAGGTCTGTCCTCATGCTGCTGCTGCACTGTAATGCGGAAGAAGGGAATGAAGCAAACGTGTCTTTGGAAGATGTCTCCTTCTGTCAGGTGATGACGTAGCAGACCTTCCAGGTATTTTGTCAGACGGTAAACTAAGAATTCCGTTAGAGGAAAACATACTATGCTGGATCCAATGGCCTGCAGTGGTGAGGCTACAGCCGCACTCTGTTCCAGCTTCAGCAAGCAGTCAGGTTGAAGATATATATATATTCCTGCCAGACACATCGCCGGTAATCACACAGTTATTCACAGACCTGCACTCATTCCAGTCTCTGCCATCACAAACACACAGACCCTCTGACACAGGTCTGACTCGAGCTGCTGCACTCGCACCCCTGTGCACCCTTGTGGGCACAGAATAGAGAGCCCTCACCCAGGAAAGAGTAGGGAATTTGGTAACAAGACAGGACAGACTGCGCTGGTCAGATGCAGGGCGCAGGCAGGTAAGCATACTGATTGGCAGCTATTTACACATGACCAGGCCTTTTTAACCCCTTACCCCTATATTTTCCCACACTTGTTCCTCCCATTTTCCCCGCTTTGTTTTCTTCCGTGAACATCCCATAACTGCTTGATCCCATAACTGCTTTTCCCCTGTGTCACTATGTCCCACCCTAGGCAGCAACCCCCTCAGTCCAAAATCGCAAGAGCTGCTTCAGATGACTTAAGGTGCAGAGTTTCATGCTTGGACACTGGGGCTAACAGCTCTGCTAGGACAGTCTTGGGAGATGCCTGGACAAGGTGTTCATTCCTCAGGAGCTCTTGTTTTGTGTTCCCATCTGCTGCTGTGCCCCTGCGCTCCTCTGGGCTTGTGCAGGTGGGCCTCTGATGGGCTGGTGGCCCCTGTGATGGGCCTGGATGTAACCCAAGAAGATATTATTTGGGCTCTCCCTCCTGCTGTTGTCTCTCTGAGCTCCTTTGTGGGTGTATACATAACCCAACAAATCTGTCCTGCCCATGGTTGCTACTACAAAGTGAGATATTTTGTCTCAGACTTGCTTGATTCAAGTCAACTCTAAGCTGAAAAAAAACCTCTTGACTTAAGCTCTCAACTCAGAGATTGCTTGGTACACCTGCAAGAGAAATAGTGCTCCTGAGCTTGTTTTTAAAAGACCCTTTAGGGCTGGATTCCATATGGACATCTTCCATCTAGGTAAGAGGCAAAAAGTGTAGAGCATACAAGAAGTTGCTCGGCTTCACTGATGTCTAGACAATAAGTCTTCTGTAGATTAGATTCTGTAGTTAGTTTCCAGAACATACACTTTGTTCTGTTATTCAAAGAACATTGGCAGAAAACTGTAAACTTATGCCTTAGGATCTAGGAGGAAGTGAGTATTTTATATGTGATTAAATTTTGTCTGAGAACAACCCAGAGAGAGCATCTCTAATGAGACTTCAAATAGTTAAAATGAAAAAGAAAAGCAGACGCTAATCAGTACAAGCACTGCTTGCTCTGTTGGGTGCTAGCTTATCAGTAAATTTAAGGCCAATCAGTGAGCCTTAAGGCTCAGCAGATACTGGGTAAGGAGTGACCGGTAAAGAAGCTCCAGTGATTTGCATTACTGGGTGCAGAACACTGGGTGTAATGAGCACAAGCTTTTCATGATGTCTTTAATCCTCCTCATCCAGACAGTGCCATGAAATTTTAAGATTTTGTTGTAGCGTAATAAATAAATCTCTGCAATCCTGAACTGCAGTTTGTGATATCAAGGTCCCCGCATCCCAGAATATTTCAGGGGTCATAAATCTGAGCTACAAATTCAAGTCAAGACTTCAGCTAATACCAAATTTTAGTTGGCAGCAGTTAGCTTTCGTCTTCCAGGTGGTACCGTCGCATCCTTTGGAAGTCTCTAGTCTTACTCTTCCATTGTAGATCTCAAGGAGAGACTTCAGCAGGTTTTCTAAGGTCATCAGTTTGAAAAGATGGTGCTGTGCGAGCAGAGCTTGGCACAATGCATTCTGTGTTATTTTTAACTAAATTGCTGCAGTGGGACCTAAAGGGAAAGAAAACTAACTGCGGAAGGTCAACAATCATCTGTCAGGAATCAATGACCCACTTTTGGAAAACAGCTTACTGGTTATCATTCCCACCCCAGCAGTTTTTCTTGACTTCACTTCTTGAAAGGTTGTCTTTGGGCTGTGTGATTTTATATACAGAATATTAAATTCCTGTAGCCTCTGACCCCTTCCATGTTATTGTAACGAAAAATGAGAACTGTTATGAAGGGAGGCAGAGTTAAAACAAAGCTATCAATCACTCTGTTAGTCACTAAGCTACATACCCGTTACTCAGTGTTAGAAATTCCTGTTGAATATTTGGATTCTGGATGGTATAACAAAGATTATGGAATATGAAAAGGTTATGGGTTTGCTTTATTTTCTTTTCTCTTTCTCTTTTTCTCCTTCTCTTTCTCTTTTTCTCCTTCTCTCTTTCTCTTTCTCTTTCTCTCCTTCTCCTTCTTCTCTTTCTCTTTCTCTTTCTCTTTCTCTCTTTTCTCTTTTCTCTTTTTTTTGCCAGAGGAGAAAGATGCTGTGGGTGAACGCTGGAGTAACCTGGGAAGCAGTTTGTGAGTAGGATAACTGTTGAAGTCATGTGATGCTGGGTTTTGGTTTAAGGAGACATTGAATTAACACATTGCTGGTCAGCAGTGTTCTGCTCTTAGCCACCAGTTGTTATAATATGAGCTTCCTTTCTCATACTGTCTGGGGCAAATGGGGTGCATTGCTTTCTTTCCTGTTGCAGTGTTTGCAAGATCTCAGCCAGGATGCCTGGGTTAGAAAAGGCTTTGACAGGTTTCTTTCTCTTTTTCTCCTTCTCTTTCTCTTTCTCTCCTTCTCCTTCTCCTTCTTCTCTTTCTCTCTTTCTCTTTCTCTTTCTCTTTCTCTCTTTTCTCTTTTCTCTTTTTTTTGCCAGAGGAGAAAGATGCTGTGGGTGAACGCTGGAGTAACCTGGGAAGCAGTTTGTGAGTAGGATAACTGTTGAAGTCATGTGATGCTGGGTTTTGGTTTAAGGAGACATTGAATTAACACATTGCTGGTCAGCAGTGTTCTGCTCTTAGCCACCAGTTGTTATAATATGAGCTTCCTTTCTCATACTGTCTGGGGCAAATGGGGTGCATTGCTTTCTTTCCTGTTGCAGTGTTTGCAAGATCTCAGCCAGGATGCCTGGGTTCCTTTCTCTCTTTTCTCTTTTCTCTTTTTTTTGCCAGAGGAGAAAGATGCTGTGGGTGAACGCTGGAGTAACCTGGGAAGCAGTTTGTGAGTAGGATAACTGTTGAAGTCATGTGATGCTGGGTTTTGGTTTAAGGAGACATTGAATTAACACATTGCTGGTCAGCAGTGTTCTGCTCTTAGCCACCAGTTGTTATAATATGAGCTTCCTTTCTCATACTGTCTGGGGCAAATGGGGTGCATTGCTTTCTTTCCTGTTGCAGTGTTTGCAAGATCTCAGCCAGGATGCCTGGGTTAGAAAAGGCTTTGACAGAAGAACTTGTACCCTTCTCGGTTTGTTATTTTGGCCACTTTCTTTGTATAAACTGATTTGTGTTCTTTTCAGATCAGCTGTCATCACTTCCCCTTCCTCAGTGCTTTGGTTTAACCCCTGTAGATGGCTAAGCACCACATAGCTGCTCACTCACCCCCAGCCTGTGTGTTACCAGCACTGTTTTGCTCACAAATCCAAAACACAGCACCATGTGGGCTGCTGTGAACACATTTAACTCCCTCTCTGCCAGACAGTACACTCAGAAAGCATCTATGGCCTTCAGAGTTTGTGAACATTGTGCTATGGGGCTTAAAATGGTAATGCTTTTTCTGCCTTACAGTGAAATAAGAGGCCAAAGGTAGACTGAAACAGTGCCATCTGTGGTGCCCAGACATCAAGCACGTGGTCACTTCTTTTTCCATTTCATCCATTTTTCATCTGAGTTTTCTATACAAGGCACCAAATTTGAGGAAACTTGTGAGTGGTAATATCAGGGAGCTGTGTAGCAGTACTGAACGTGTTATTTCCAGGATCAAGACAGGTCAGGCTGCTGACTGTCTTAAAATCAAATGCTGACTGCGTCAGGACTGAAATACTGGATACTGTTTCCATGAATGAATAGTGAGGAGGTTGATAATGACAGAGAAGGTAGCCTCTCCACAGCTGGGAGGTTTTTTCCATGTTTAAGTGTTCTCATGCCACCCACCTATTTCAGCGGTGACTGCCACTGTCCTTCTGCCACCATAACCCGTGACCCTGTATTCTGCACTGCAAGGCTGGTTTGGCAAAAGGTACTGCTGCTGGAAGATTTCTCTCAGGGATCAAAGAACTGCAATTGTACACAGGTGCTTGAGGAGTACGATAGAAGTTTACTATAGAAACACCCTTTGGTGCTTCTGTGCTTGAACATTGACCTCTGAAATGACCTGGAGAACGGTGAGCAGGTTTGTGGTCTGCCTCTGAAAGAAGCACGTTAGAAATATTTGCTCTTTGTGCTGGGACAGAACGAGTTAGAGAGGGCAAGAACAGTTCTCCTAGGGAGAGGCTCACTTGGTTGAGCTGGTGTACACTGGTGTACGATGCATATGGCGGGCTCATGTTGCTGCTGCTTCTCTGGAAACTTGCCCTGTACAAACCTTTCAGCAGTGATGTCGTCTTTTCTAATGGTTTGCATTCTCATCCTCTCAAGAAAAGTGTATTCTTGAGGTTTCAGGGCCAAGGAAACCGTTTTGCCTTCTTTCTTTTCTTGTGCAAGGGGAATACAATGCATGGGAAGACTTATTACCACCAGGAACTTGACCAAGAGGCCACAGGTGTGTTTTTTCAGTGGTGAAGATTTTTTTATATCATCATAAACCATTTTCTAGCTAGTTGAAAATGCAATATGCTGAATCTTTTCATTCTGAATGTGAAAAGTTACAAACGCTGAGAGAAATTCTCAGGTAATTTTCCCAGTTAAATATCTTTTTGATTCTTGTCTCTTCAGTGATTGCTGTATTAAACAGTCATACACGCACACTTCATTATGAGGAAATAACTTTTTCCTCTTGGTGGATTTCACAGTATCCAGGCCTGATCATGAAATGGAGGTCAAATCACCAGGTACTGTTTTAATCACCCAAGGATATCTTACCATTTTTGTTTGTTCATGAATTTGAAATAGAGAATCACCAGCAAGCTAGAAAAACAGCAGGGCAGTTATTTTGCTTAACTGTTTCTTCAAAAGGAAGTTCAGGTAAGGGTTTGATTGTGTTTAAACAGGAAACTGTTAGCATGCTGACATCATTTGGATTAGTGTATTTTCTGTTGCCCCTTTTTTTTAGGGAAATCTTGTTTGAAATTATTCAGCCCAGTGTTTTGAACAGGTAGGGAATAGAAGAAAAAATGTAGCTGGTATTGCTTTTAACTGTCAGCAGCATCTTTCAGGTTGCAAGATCTTCACCATCTTCACCAAGCTCTTAGCATCTTTGGAACGGCCTAGTGAAAGATCTTCTTAAAGCGTTCAAGCATTTAAACAAAGTTGAGGTCTTCTGTCTAGTGTGGTGCTCCTCTTGAATTCATGGAATTTAGCTCTTAGTTTTGAGAGGAGGGGCAGTATTTGCTGAATTGTTCTGCTGCATGCAAACCCACAAATCTTTCTTAGCTGAGTTGGTGAAAGATGTCATACATTTGATATTTCGTTGTCCCCAAACCCAAGCCCTTTTGCATGCATGTGAGAGGTTCTCATCTGGATGGATTCCCTCCATTCCAGTTGGCATGTCCAGCTGAAGATGTGTGTATCCTGTACAGTTCATATCAGCACGCGATCTAGTTTGGGTAAAGTGGGTTTGCACGTCCAGTGCAACAGAAAAAAGTACCAGGTGCAAATGTTGCCGGAATTTCATCATTCTTTTTTTAAAAGGCAGAAATAATATTAAAATGCTTTAATTGGACCTCTTGAAAGAGTTATGGAAGTGTGAGAGGTTTTTTTACTTGTAGAGTTGTAAGGTGAGTTTGCTCAGTTCGGATAGTGAATGAAGTCAGGAGTTTCTAAGGGCTGTTACACATTAAATATCCATTGCTGCTAAAAATTAACCAGTTTCGTGCAGAAGATAGATAGATATCATGTAACAACTCTGATTCAACTTTTAATACAGGAAAGCAAAGGAAGAAGTATATCTCTAGATGACCACTGAGATTTTTTGGAGGTCAGTACACAGTTGGTCAGATCATATACTGGTAGCTACCATTATAGTGTAGCAGTAGGAGCATACACCCCAATTACGTTGTTACCACAGCCTACCGTGTCACTGCCTCGTTCTCTTGAAACAACTGATCATAGTCCTAGAATTGCCAAAAAAATGATGCCACAAGTGTGGGTAATATCACTGCCTTTTTTTTAGGGTGGGCAGAAAATGAGCCTCATTTAGTTCCATGTTTTGTTAAACTAGAAAGAATGAAAGTTTGTTACTTCTATTTTGATATTATGATATTTTATGAATTTTTTAAATTTTGGTAAAAAAAATATGATGATATTTTATGATATTTTAGTGCTTAGGTTTAAGATTAAGGAAATCATCATGGCTTGGCTTCATGAACAAAGATTGGGAAGGGTTTTCCCCACGCTCACTGCAAGCGATGAGTGCACCCTTCGGGGCTGCGCGGTGGATTTTTCAGGTGAGGCACCAGTGTGCGCGGAACTGGCTCCACCCTTTACACCTGAGGTTCATCTGCCAGGGCCCAGCGAGCTTGGACGGTGACAGCGAAGTCCTCGGGTCGTAGGTTTGGTTAGAGTGTCCTTCTCTTAGATGGAGCCTTACAGGGCTAAACGAGCTCCATCTGCCCGGGTCTGGAGTCAGAGTTGTCCTTCTCCTAGGATGGTGCCCGAAGGCTAGTGAGCCCATCCTGCCCGTGGACACACTGTGTCTGACCCTTCAGCTGAGACCTGTCTGGCCTGAGAGACCCCACTGGAGGCACCTGCCACCACCATCACAGCTCTCAACCTCACAAGGGCACGCAAGCTCCTTCCCCACGGCAACGGGGTGCCCGTGAAAGAGTAAGATTAAGGAAAACTTGCTTTGTAAATCATCATTGCCATTGAAAGCAGTGCCAATAGAACTGAGCAGTTCTCACTGTAATCAGGGTTTATAATATTTGTCTTGCTGGTCACTCTCTGATTTATTTCAAACCTGTTAAAATACACAGAGCAGGTGGAGCAGCGTGAAAACTATGTGATTTTTTTTTAATTGGCATAGTCCTCATGCAGCTTATTTTTTCTGAATGAACAGGAAAGGTTATCCAAATGTTAAGATTTTTCTGCAGTTGTGGTAGATTTCAAGTTTCCAGCTTTGCAGACACACTCAGTGGTATTTTTGCAATTTCTCGCTGGCTGGGTGAGTCCTCCAGCAGCACAGCAGTATTTTAGAGGGAATGCTGTATCCAGCAGGGCTGCGTAGAGAAAATCATTTATAAGCCCAACTGTCTGTGCGTTTAGGCGAGGGTGTCAGTACCCAGTTCACGCAAATTTTCCTGACTGTGGAGCTACTCCCTTGCCTGTTACAGAGGTGTCTGAGCACCATCTTGTGGCATAGCTGGAAATTTTCTAGTTTTGTCTCGTTTTTTTGCTGAGCAGCCTAAATACATTTCAAAAAGCAATATGACTCTTCTGTGTTTATTGTGTTGTGGTGGTGTTCTCCCACCTGTGAAAGGGTTGAAGGGATGTTTGGGTGCTTCGTGGAAGGTAGTATAGAGGAAGATTGTGTTCATTGGCAGAGCTGTGTGAAAAAGGACTCGAATGCAAACAGGTTCTTGACAGTAGTGCTGGGCTACCATGTCAGTTATGCTCTGCAGGAAGCAGGTAACTTTTGCACAGTGCAGGTTGTACCACAGGCCAGAAAACAAACAGACGCTCTGCTTCCTTGGACTTACTCTTTTTTGTCTCAGATGAAAACAGGCGATGCTGCGGAGATGAAGCTTTGTGGCTTAAATGCTGTGAACAGTCCAAGAACGGAGACTGAGGGGACTCCTCAGCCACCGCCAGGTTGTAGCAGGCGCTGCCTTTCTGTGTCTCCGACAGCTGCAGCAGATCAGACCATCCTCACTTCAGTATTCCTTTCCAGCGCTGAAATCCACATAACGTACTGTATTTAAAACGTTTGTTTCTGACGCCTGCATCTGGTTCCAAAAGTATGGTTCAGGAAACTCAGCAATAAAGCTAAGATCAGGCTCAAACTGATAAGACAAGCATGCTTGTGTAAGCATGTCCAGATCTTTATTAAAATATATCATACGGAATATCTATAGAAATGTTTTAACACCTCCTGAGATCAGAAGGTTCACAGAATATATATAGAACTGATGTCTTTTCTAATAATTCATATGAACATCTGGACAGTCCTTCTTATTAGGAACAGCCTAGAGTGGATGTGGGGCAGCTGACAGGCAGGTAGGCTAAGAAGGTAGAGAATATCTTTATTAAACCCCCTATTGGAAAAAAATCAGTACTATTTGCATAGCTGGTATTCAGTCCCTCCTGCTTCAGTCACTCCCACTCTTGTTAGGCATGAGTTCGGACAAGGATTTCCATGGTTAAGTACTGAAATGCCTTGATTTCAGGTAAAATCCTGAAAAGCACATTAGCCCAAACTTGATCGTAACAGACAGTAGCAACCATATGTGGATACAGGGGTTGTAAAAGTTGAGGGCAGCTCTTGGAAGACATGATATTACTTTAAAGCCAAACCCTCAAATGAAGCAGCTGGAACCGAAGAATTCTGAGTAGGAGTAATTAAGCAAATAGAGACGCAGCCCATTTTAAGCTAATATTATAATTACATCTGGTGTTCGTTTTATAACAAACAAAAAAAAAAGATTTAAATCTCTCAAAGATCTTGTGCTTTGCTTTACCATGAATTCAGGCTGGTATTTTTTGAGCTGAGTCAAGGTAAGCCGGAGAAATCAGCGTGTTTTACAACTGTGCAGAGAGTGACTCTGGCAAGGGAGGTGTTTGAAAACAGAGAAACGTGGGCTCTCAGATTTGTTTAGGGAGCCAAAAGGCTGGAAAATGTTTCCTGCCAAATTGCAAAGTGTGAGTACAGAGAGCAGGCTGTGGGAAGGCATTCCTCTGGGTGGGTGCCAGCCACCTCCCTCGCTATGGGAAACAGGAAAGTAACGGATATTTTGATGCATTGTAAGGAAATATTTCTTCCTTATTTTGAGAGAGGTATTTTTCTGCTTTGCCCTTCCAGGCAGCTCGTTTTGTCCAGTTCACTCAAATGGAGTTAAAATACAAATGTATTCCTCTTCCTTGCACCTTTTTTTGTAGTTTTCAAATGTTGGAAATTATTTCTGCGTTCTAAGGGGACAAGAGCCCAGCTTTCTGTCTTTTTGATTGCTGAAACTTTGGTTTTCAGCAGTCTGTAGGGGACTATTAAGATGTTTTTCCTTCTTTAGCTCTAATTTGCAGAGGTACTGAGCCTAGTCAGTCCGTGTCAGTTGTCACAGGATTTTGGATGCTCAGCATTTGTGAATAAACAAATCGTAAGGCCCTTGTCCTTAAGAGATTCACTGCCAAACACTAAGGGGACGTTTTCAGAACTGAAAATATGATAAGTGAGAGGTACTGTATACTTTCTTCCTGTCGTGAGGTAAAATAAGTAAATATGATTTCTTGGGACAGGTATGTCTTTATACCTGTGGGCAGAGGTCTTGCCAGTCTCAGTGATCGCCTCTGAGTGCAATGTACCTAATGGATCAGATTTTAATGAGATTTAATCACCATGATCTGAAAAATGTATTAGTCTGAAAAGTCTGAGCCTCTCAGTTACTTTCTTTTGAATGCAAATAAATTGTGTTTTAACTTGTCACAGGTTTAACTCTGGGGATATGCATCATGTTTAGACTCAATGGTGGCGAACCATAAACATGTTTTCATATAGGATTTCGGCTTTCACTTTTTCTGATGGGACCAAAAATGTAACAGAAACATCACTTTCCTGAGAGCTTTGGGAGTACAGAAGAACTTAGACATACTTGTAGAACTATAGATACTTACAGAACTGCAGTTATGATAAACCAGAGGAGAGATGTATATTAAAATATTTTAGCTCGCTTCCCTTTTTTTGTGGGGGAGCAGTAGCTTCATCTGCAACTGGGCAAAGTAATACATTGCTTTGTTTCGCCGTCTTTTTTTTTTTTTCGGTCACAGCACTGAAAGTGTGATTGATTCTGTTTCATAGTGGGATTAAATTTCAGCTTAAAATTAAAAATCCTTTCTTAGCAGTTCTTAAACATATTTTAATCTTTGGAGTATTCTTATGCTGATGATTTAATCCTTACAAGACTTCAGTAGTGGTGGTCTTACTATCCCCAGGGAATTCCTGAAGGCCAGTGTGAAGTAATTTTCTTCGGAAGCAATAGCAGCGACATTGTGTGGTGTCAGCCCTGCCCTGACACAGCACCACCATCCGAGCACTTCTGACGGCGAGGGAAAGCTTTGTTGCACCTATTCAGCGCTGGTGCTACTCTGCAGTTTTTAGCAGAGAGTGAAGTATGAGCAAAGAGCAAGATTGTGTGTTCTTACTGCACTACGGGGTATGGAGGATCCAACTGCTACTTGTGGAAGAGGGGCCTGCGTGTGAATTTATTGCCAGTGCACTTCTCGGAAATTTGCAGGCTGTATTCTGATTGAAAGGAAAGTGCTTAGCTGCTTTTCAGACTACAGGTATACTTTAAATTGGTCTTACTGAGATGAAACAATACCCATAAACTGTGAACACTGTTAATTGTATCAGTACTGGAAAAAAAATGCTTGATACTCTGCCTCAGGTGACAATAGTTCAGATCTTTTGCTTCCATGTAGCAGGAGGTCTTCTGAAGCTGCAGTAGGTCCTTTGTAAAACCTGGACGGATTTTTACAAGGGCAGGGAAGAAGAAAATCTAGGAAGAGATTTCCCAAGGACTTTAAAACCACATCTCAAAATCAGCTTTTTCTAAAGAAAATGAACTGAAGTACTAACAAACTAGCATAGAGTTTCCATGGCTACAGATGCAGACATGAAACAAACACTATTTCCAAAGCATCCAAGACTGTAGGTAAGTTTGAGTCCATTCTTACTGTCACGGAGCAAAGAAAATCTCCCAGTGGAGAATCAGGCGGTGATTACAGTGTTGTACATGGTTCTGCTTGCTGTTAGTTTCAGAATGCTGTAAGTGAGGAGGCCAAAAGGAGCCATTGTGCTACGGCAGTGCTGCTCAGTGGGAACTGTTATTCTGTAGAGACAGTTGTTTCTAAATCTCTTTAGTCACCACTCCACTGACCCAATTCTGTTCCTGTATGGTTGGCCCATGCTTTGAACTTATTTTTCTCCACAGTATCTAGAGACAGAGTCTAGCATCCCAGATAGTGTTCCCCAGTCCTATCTTGCTTCCTCAGCCTTCTGCTGTGACCAGCTGTTGTACGTTCAAAGGCAAGAGATACCGGAATATATGTATTTGAAAAGGATGAGACAGTTTGGGTGGGTGAACCAGTTCCCATCCAGAACCTAATTACTGCCTGATATCTATTCTAACCACAGAGGAATACCGATAACTCAGCATAGAAGACAGGGACTCTAGCTTGGCTTTGATAAAAACACCTTGATGCACTCAGAGCAAATGACATTGTTTCTTGTGGGTGATATTAAGTGCCTCTTTTCTGGACACAGGAAATCTTAACTTCAGTTTTTGCTGATAAGAATATTATCCGCGTACAGGCAGCCATACATTTTTACAGGACAGCTAGGAGACCAAATCTGCTCTGAAGATTTTGTTATCCAAATGCATACAAGGATAAAAGACATAAAGGGAGTGTGTGGGCATTCATATTTAGTCTAATGATTAAATTTAGTCAGCATTTTGTCTGTTGAGACTAGTCTCTCTAGAGAATGGTTTGGAGCTGCAAGATAAGTTAGCCTCCTCCAGCAGGCAATTCAGAGCTGTCTGCCCCTCCTGGCTGGCCATCAGAAGCATTGCTGTGACATTTCTCATCAAGGCCTTGGAAAGACTTCTCAAACCAAAAGTAAGACCACAAACCAAAGACTTCACCACAACAATCTCCAGATAAAAATAATCTCTACCTAACTCTGCAGTTGCAAGACTTTGGGCAAGTCATTTATTTGCCTTCGTTTCAGCTTTCCAGGAATGTGTAGCTAAGAATAGTCACTTCCTTGCCAGAAGGCTTTAGAATCTGACGTCATGAATGTCTGTAATGGCTTTAATATCATCAGTGCAAAGGTATATATGAGCAAACGTATTTAGCGCGTATGAAAGAACAATGAATTCCTGTTTATTACCCACACCATTACAGTAGTAAACTGCTGTAAAATGTAATGTTTTCCAAAATATTAAAGGTCAGATTGTCCTGCTGGTGCAATTTGGTGGAATTGTGGCAAGCAAATTTTTCTCTTTTATATATGCCAATTAATTTCTTTAAAGAAATCACTATCTATGGGATAGGTATAGTTTTAGATGTAGTTATTCAGATACAGATACCATCAATTCAATAAAAAATGCCACACTTAAAAACAGTGAAAAAACCACCCAAATAGTAGCTTAAAGTGAAATAAAAAAAATGAACTGAAATGAGCAGGAAGATATGGACCTATTTACAAAAATAAGTGTGCAATGTTCTATCCATAGATGATCAAATCCGGATCTTACCATGACATTTGAAAGTGTTATTACTGGGTTTCTCTCTCCTCCCCTTTGAATTGCCTGCACTTGTAGGTAGTTTCCGTAAGAGATAATTGTGTATCTTACACCACTGCTGCGTCTTCAGTGAGAGATGATGGACCTGCTCCTTAAACAAAACTGAATCAAACGCTCCGTCTCCTACACCAACAATAGCTGCATTGCTGTGGTTAGTATGTACGGTTTTATATTGCTGTGACACGTGATTGCATAGCTCACTTTTCTGAATTGCTGAAATACCTGCAGACCAGGCAACGCGTTACCTGGTTGATGATCCTCTCCGTATATGCTGTTTTGCCTCCTTCCTTAGTACACATCAGAACGAGACAGCTGCCCTACATGCATGGCAAACTCTGACCCCGTTCTGAACTTTTTAATGCGTCTTTTCAACACTGCATTCAACTTAGCATTTTGCTGATGCTGAGGCAATATTTCACTTGAGCTGTTTGAGTCTCCAAAAGCTTGAGATGTGCTTACTTGGGTTTCTCCATAATACTTACAGCATGTTTTAATGGTGGAGGTACTCATTTTACTCTGCTCCCTTTATGTAATTCTGATCCTGGTAAATTAGGCTTTATGTGATAAAGCAAAATATGTTTAAATAGATGTGGGGGTTTTCCTCATGTTTGTTAGTGTTCTGACCCAAGTTTGAAAAATCATATCAGAATAGCAAAAGGGAAATTGAATTAGACTTGTAAGAATTTCAGTGGGCTTAGTTGCTGTGAAAAGAAATACTAAAGCTAAAATTCGCTTGTACCCTAAAGAATGATTATATTCTGTAAAGAAATCTAAGTGGTGGTACTGGCCCTGTGCCGTAGCAGTGTGATCGGTTTATCCTGTGAAATGGCATGCTGCCTGTTACATTCCAGAGTTGTTTCCCTTTGGTGAATGTCCTTTCAGCTGTGACTGAACACCTGTTCAGATGGCTTTTTTCTTCACACTCAGTGAAATGTCTAGAGTTGTGACTCCTTCTTTCCTGGCAAGTGGCAGGAGGTCAGCAGAACACCACTGACCTTAACCTTCAGAGCTTTCGTGAGGTCCTTATCTTGGAATTTGAGATGACACTGAGGTGGATACTTCTTGGCTTTTTTTTCCCCTTTTTTTTAAATTATGTGATCATGGCAAAGACATCTTCATGTTGTACGTGAATGTTCATCTGATTATCAATTCTATAGGTATGATCAGAATTTTACTAGTTTCGACTGTACCCACTCCAGGCATTTCATTCCATATAGAGACACATAAATATAGACATATATATGGGTGTGTGTATGTAGGACCTACTGCCACCCATACAATGGGAATCTGATCCTGCTTCTTACTGGAGCAAAAAGGCATATTCCTTTTGAATTTTAAACAGGAGCACAAAGACAAGTACTATCAGGAAAAGAATCATGATGTGCCTCCTTGTATAAAAGAAAATATGTTGAAAAGACCTCGTATGTTAGCTAGGTAAAAGAGGCATGGAGGAGGTACAGAGGAAAAATATCTTGTGTCAGAATAGACTAAATTATGTGTGAGGAGACAGAAAGAGATTGAAAAGAAGCCAGTTTTAAACAAAAAGTGAAGATGAAAGATCTAAAAATAAAGAAAGATGTTGCGGTACACTGTTGTGGTACACTGGGTGGCAGTGTGGGCGGTCGGAGGATTACGTGCTTACGTGCTTACGTTACAGGAATGCAGTAACCACCCACGATGGGTGAGGCTTGGTAGAGATACATAGCTCTGTTCATTACATAATAAAGCGCCATTTTGCATCCTCTGTACCAGAGAGAGTGTATAAGTGACCCCCAATGGAAGGGAGTTGGGTGCCAAATATCACAACAAGTTTCCACAAAAGAAAGAGTAGATTTGACAAGGTTGATTTAAAATGTCTAAACATAGAAAGCAATAATTTTTTCACTGGATTTTTTAAAGACTAGAGAGTCATCAAAGGTCTATGAGAGGGGAGGGTGATCTGGTCATGAGAATAGAATACTAATTTTTTTTTTAAAAGTGAACAAATCTTCCCAAGTCAGAAAAGAGAGGGAATGGGGACTTGGACTTATGATCTCTTGGTATAATATGTAAAACGTGGCAAACTGGCTTCCAAATTTGCTCAGCTTGGTCTCAACCTGTTTGCGTTGCAGTTGTCACGTACCTTGAGAATAATTGTTCTCTGTCTTTCTGTAAATAACCCCAAATAATAGCAGAGCTTTGGCAGCTGCTGCTTTGAACTGAAAATACAAAGCCACGTCGGTAAGGCAGCAGCTTTTGAATATAAAAGAGGAAATCTTACTCAAAAACACAGCATGTGTGTGTCTATGTAATTTTTGGTATAGACTTGAGCTTTTTTTTTCTACCTCCTGACTCCTGGGAGAGATTCAGACTTTAGAATTGCTCTGTTGCAATTACTGAATGCTCTTTTGTACAGTGTGTCCATATACACAAAGTGCATCTATCAATTGGCGTATTGGCCTTAACGGTTCTGCACGGTTTTGTGTCTTCAAAATCTATCTTGTGAATCAGTCATTCATTTGGTCTTTCAGTCTGTCTAATCTTTTTATGATTTTATTGATTTGTTCGTGCCAAGGGTACGGAAGAAAGGAGCCATTCAAACTGCTCTGTAAATAGCTAGAGCAAGCCAACTGAGTTTACATGTCTTGTCTTTTCAAGGCAGGTCTAAGTATGTGTTTCTACAGTGGCACTGAAACCACTGCCAAAAAAAACTTGGGTGGTTTTTTTTTTTTTGTGATGACTTCATGGGGCCTTACATATATCAGGAAGAGTGTTAGACACAGAGACGTTCATGAATGAGAGCTTTTTGCCAGGAAGTGAGACTCTTCAAATATACTAAATCACCAGAAACTCTTTTCTAGTCTTAGTTCATTTTGGAGATTGTGGTGGCTGACCTGTGTTTGCCTCGTTTCAGTCCTTGGCATGCTGAGCTCAGTTTTGCTTTCCCTTGTCTATTCACCTTGACTCAATGCTGCAAAAAGTTTCACAGGGATGAAGGACTGCTAGCATCTTGAACGTACAGTGTCATTGTAACCGGACATTCTGTTTCACAGACACTTTTCTAAATGCTTCAAATTTTGGATTATTGCTTTTGCTGGCAAAGGCTGTGGGAGGGAGGTGTCATTAGCGAGTTGATTCTGCAGAAATATTGAGCAGTAATGCATAGAAAGTTTCATAGGGAATAAATGTTTTTTGGCTTAGATCAAGATAAACACCAGGTTTAATAACCTTGTGTGTTGAGAGGTCTACATGCTCTACAGAGAGTTCCACTATTCAAGTAGTTTTACCCTGGACCAGTAACAGCATCAAGTCTATGTTAGCATCTTCCTCTTTCTGGCGAACACTGACAAAATAATTCACAGGCTGAACTACTGCTGCTAAAAAATATTTATTC
>NW_010409852.1:35094-44469 GCF_000710305.1 Buceros rhinoceros silvestris
CAGGAATCTGTCTCTTCATTATGTACTGACACTGAATATTTAAATTACAACCTTCTAATCTTTCATTTACAGTATCTAGAGGATGTTGAATAAATTAAAAATAAAATGCCACAACATTCCACCTTGACAGGGGATCTGACAGGGAATCAACATTTTCAGAAATGTAGGTCTGGTTTTCCAGCACATGCAGCTCCCATCTTTGACAGGCGATGTACTGTGTTCAATATTCCTAAGGTCATGTGTGTCAGAAGCCAAATACCAGTTTTGATAATCTAAGCCTGTCAGAAAAACCACTGAGGACACTCTGCTGTCTCACACTTGAGGTTTGTCTGGAACTCTACTTTGTAAGGGCATACAGACTGGGTAGACACTTTTACTCATAAAACCTGTACTGCAGTGTTAGTCACGGACTATGAAGGACTATGAAAGGTGTGAATCACTGCTCTCTAATAGGGTTCTGTGAATAGTATTGTTAGAAAGAGGCCTTGCAGGTTTGGTAA
Source organism: Buceros rhinoceros silvestris (assembly GCF_000710305.1). NCBI lineage: Eukaryota > Metazoa > Chordata > Aves > Bucerotiformes > Bucerotidae > Buceros > Buceros rhinoceros. Next base: position 35,595 of record NW_010409852.1, read on the forward strand.
TTGAATTATTAGAAGTATTGCCTTGATGGAAATGTGTGACTAATAGCAAGACTTAAATTCAAATGTTATGCTTTGGAGCTAGTCTTAAATGCTAGGTTGAAGTCTTTTTTTAGTTTCATTTAAAAATCATGGTCACTGATTTTTACCAACTGCAGTCAGAGTGGTACAAGGTATTGGCGCAAGTGAAGTGCCCTAAAAAGTGCTAGAACAATGACCGGGAATGGTAAAACCCACATCAGCCCAGACAGCTCATGAAAAACAAATCTAATTTTTCCTCCAAGTCATCCCTCTTGAGGAAAGCACGTAGACATTGAATTGTCTGTGATTATCTGTTTTCAAGAGTTCAGTTCTACTGGTACCTCTTTGGGCACTATTATCTGCTTTGCATCATATGTTTTGAGGCCAGAAGATACAATTATGATCTGTTCTGACCTCCCGGATGACAGAGGACTTAGTCATTTCTGCTTCTAACTGCCCTTTGAGCTATGAAATACGTTTTAGAAACACATCATATCTGAATGCATCACCGACTTCAGCACATCTGTTTTAAAATATGTATCTACTCTAGGGATTTACAAGTCCCTTAAAATTGTAAGAGACATTTACCAATTACACACAATCAATATAGGTAGTAAAGCCATAAATTAAGCCCAAGTTCCTTGAATCCTGTTTCTGTACCTTTTTGCAGAAACAATAGTTACTGAATCCCATTCCCAATGCTCAAAATTAGGCTCATCCCCTTCCCATCTTGGACAGCATTGTTTGGATCCTCTGGTAGCGTTACTGCAATAGCAATCTTCTGAATTGTACTGCTTGAGTTTGGCACCTCAGTGACTTGACATGAGACCCTGCCGTTTTACAGACCGTCTCAGTGCCATTTTTCACTAGAGTTTGCAGAAAACTCTTCAAAGCCTTCAGCTCTGCGTGGCCTGCCCCACAACACATGTGTCCTTGGCAGAGCGAGGCTTTGGTGGGAGCTGCAGTCCTCCCTGAGGTTCTGGATAAAACATGGGGTCTCCTACAGGACCATGGGAGATGAATTGCACCTTGAACGTTGGTAAGGTACAAAGAAAGTTACTCGAGCTCTGACTCATTGATCTCCTCTGAGATAGGTGGAAACCAGTCCTGGTATAGCTCTTCTGAGTGAATGGGGATGCAGCTTGACATCAGTGGGGGACAGATGGGACCTTGTACCACGTGTGAGTCCAGGCTGTGCACAGAGTAGCCCTGCTCAATAGTGGTAGGGCACAGAAGCTGCCTGGGCATTCCCCTCACTCAGGGTATGACCAGTACAGCTGGAAGAGTAATGAGATTATTGTCCTGATGCAGTCCACCACTCACCAACCAAAGGCCTTTTCCCTTGCGTCATGGCACCCTTCTTTTGTCCTCAGACATTCAGGTGCTGCCTTTTGTCTCTTGGGAGGTGGCTGGCTACACAGTGCCTTGTAGTAGCTTCCAGCAATCTGTGCGTCGCAGTATCCCGGCTTTTCTCCCCACAAGCCCCATGCCTTGAACAGCAGTAATAGCTCAGCCCTGCCCAGCACATCCCGTTGGCACTGCTTTTGCAGAGCAAGTGTTGTCTTTCTCTGTTGTCTCATTTGCTCATAAAAGCCCAAGCAAATAGTACACTTGAAAGGTCTTTGCTCCTGTTAAATAACAGGTAGATGGGGTTGTCAGGTGCAGCTGCTGAAACAGTGAAGTTCAGCTGAGGACATTTGAGGCACCTAGGGGAGGTGCTGGGGGGCTGCAGCTGAGGAGAGGTTTGCTAGTGGTGCTGCTGCCTGCATGTAGATGCTGTGCTATGCCCTGGTGCGGTGTGAGGAGGGGCTGTCTTCCTCTTGGTGGTCTGGTCCGCTTTCGCAGAGGCAGGAGCTGTGGACAGGTGGGCTGTGGGCAGTTGCACATGAGTGGAACAGGAGGAGGAGTGCTGGGTCCATGGGTTTGGCTATGATTTGTGGGGAACGTGGTACCTTGTGTGTGTTTTTCCCTGTTGTGCCTAGCCCTTTCCCTCTTCCTTTTCCCCTGGAGAATTTCAACTGTAGCATGTGTCAGGTTAAGACGAGGACACGTTGATGGCTTCTAGTTTAGACAAGATATAAATTACCTTAGCTAAAATTTTGCCTTTTTTACCTTCTAGAATGGAAATCTTGCTGTCCTTTGTGTGCTTCCAGGAAGGCAGGGACAGGCTTAAGGCAAGTGCCCTTGAGAGAGGGTATTTCCAAGATGAGCAGCAGAACAGGGAGTGGAAGTGGGGCTTTAAAGTACACAGCTTCCTGTATTCGGAACAGTATCCTGTGCTGATCTGTCTTGTGACACAGTTTTAAGAAATGTTTAATAACCCAGGATGCACGATAGATGAAGTCTGGTGTTTCCTTCTGTTGTCTGATGCTACTTACTTTCATCAAGCTCCAGTGCTGCACTTCTAAGACTTAGTTGTAATTGCTTGGCTTGGATGTAATTGAATCTACTCTCCCAGTGCTCTCAGTTTAATTAGTGAGGCTTTCCCTGTCAATTAAAGTCTCTCTGGGTCCCCCCTACTTCTATCTGAATGTCTCATTTCTGTCTGTTCTCTCATTTATGTGCATTTTACTTAGCAGAGTTGTTTTTCTTTGCATTAGTGTGGGAGAGCTACGCAGCTAGGCTTGCACTTGGACCTTATGTTTTATGAGGCCTTTGAGGCCTAAATATAATTATTAGAAAAACATGTTTTAAAGATGAAACTATTGACTGATCTGTAAAACATCACTTCTGATTTCTAGTAAAATCTGGACAACTGAGAACAAACTAGAGCACTGGAGTACTGGTTAATAGCTGCTGCAGTGCCGCCCTTGAGGAAGAGGAGATACGTCGGGGTGGGTGATGTGTGCTAAACGTGCACCCCTTGGCTATTTGATCAAGAGCGTGAAAGGTGTAATGGGTGTAGTGTTACGAGCAGATAAAGGAATCGGCTGTTAAAATGTATAGATGAACCAAACAGGCGATAGAGAGAAACAGCGATGTGGGCAAATCAAACAGCCTACTTTTTTTTTTTTTTTTTGAGTAACAGATGGGGTGGGTTCATTTGGGTAATTGGCCTAGTTTAGCCTGTGGCAAACTCCTGCTTCTAGGAACAAAGACTATTTCTTACTTTGGAAGCAAAGCTTCTGAAAAGGAACTGGGACTTGTTGAGCGAGTTGACCCTTCTAATTTAGTAGCTGGGAAAACCGGGCTGTGTAAGCAGTGGAATGTTCAGGCGGTCACAGCACCTTGGATGTGATTGAACATTGGAGGCTACTAACAAAATAAGGATTTCAGGTTTGGCCCTTGCGTAAAAAGGATCTGTACTCTAGGAGCGTCGTAACAACTTGCATAATGAGACTAAGGAAACTCACATCTACAGAGTTTTTAGAAATGAAGGCTAAAAGCCTACTTGAAGGCAGCCTGCAGGTACTTATTCAGGGATGGAATCTCTAGCTGTAGACTGCTTCTTAATCTTTTGGGAGCAGAAAATGTGTAATGCGGATTGACGACGGGAAGTGGAAGATAGGCAAATTGAGACTTAAGGAATCTGGCCTTTCACACAGTGGGTAATTAATCACTGGAACAATTTGTCTACTCAGATGGTAGATTTTCCATCACCTGAAGTCTCTAAATCAGGACTGAATGCCTCTCTAAAAGACAAGCTCTAGTTCAAACTGAAGTTATGGTCTCAGTGTTGAAATTACTGGCCGAAGATGCTGTGTCCTGTGTCGTGCAGGAAGTCAGTGCATATGATCATGTACTCATTCTGCCCTGAAAACTATATTAATCTGTTCCTGACTCATCTGGAACTGACCTTGTTCAAATCTGGTGATTTTATGTGTAAATGGATGATTGATATTTACCTCCCCAAAGATACGAGGCCTTGGTTAATAATAAAGGCTGTGAAGGCTGCGGAAATACTGTCAGGAAATATATAGAACTGGAAATGGTGGTTTCTTTGCTGATATGGCTGTACATGTTGCCTGAAGCTACAGGAAATTGCACGGGGGAACCTTTCTCCTCGACCGCCCCTTCCTGGCCACGCAAGGTACTTGTCCTGTGAGCTTCTGTAGCAAAGTTGAGGGGAAGGTGGGAACTCTCAGCATCGCTTGGTGAGATGGGTCATACTTATGCTCCCTCTGAGATGGATGCTTGCTAGTTCTAACTATCGTTTATCAAGGTTAATGATACATGTGAATAATGTTGTGGGTTCATTAACCAGAAGTTTGCAGCCAGAGGTGAAAAGGCAGGTTGACCTAAGTCCTTGTGTTCAGTCACTTGAAACTTTCTTATCACTTCACAGTGTAGCTGTAAGAATCTGGAAATCAGACTTGTTCTGTCAGGGTTTGGGGTTTGTTGACAGAAGCAAAGGTTGTAATTCTTTCTGTTGATGGTATTAAGCTATAATCTGTGATCTTTAGGTAACAGCGAGTCCATAAGGGAATCCTGGATTATGAGTGGTGTATTCTTCTGGTTAAAACAAGCCTGTGTCTTGCAGGAAGCAAATATAGTTGTCAGGAGGTTCTTTCAGTCAGGCTTTGTCAGCCTATAATGTTTCTTCAAGATCTAAGGCAGAGGGGGCTTTAAGGACTGGTGCAGAACAGCTCTATCCAGCTTCAGTCACTGCTGCTAGTTCTCTCCCTCAAAATTCACCTGCAATGTATCAGGTGCATTTAGATAGTAACATTCTATATTGTGTAGTGCCAGTAAATAACGCTAGAAAAACATAGTAATTTGATTGTTAGCAGGTTTACAATATACGCAGTCATTATGCTTCTCTGTACATTACACACAACACAGACAAGGCTTTCACCCAGCTGAGAAACTGTTCAATTTGCATACGCAAATTAAAACATAGTCCTTCCTGTGCCGAGAACCAGACTGACTGCACTGCAAATGCAGTTTTCTTTGATGAAGAAAAAAAGCTCATATAATTAGCCTCTGTGAGTGCTGTTCTTGTGCTTCTCTAAGTCCTGAGTTTCATTTTGGAGCTAATGCCTTGGTGCTTCTGTGGTCCATCCTCTCCAGTGCACAACGCTGCGCAGAACTGGCGCTTCTCATTTCCCTGTGGAAGGCTCTAGCGTCCAAAACTTGTTGACCAATACTGCTGCCTCTCTTGCGTTGTGGTGTGGGTTACTGTGGAGTGCTCTCAGGCCTAACTCAGGTCAAAAGGGCATAGTACTGAGCTGAACTAATTCCGGTTTTCTTTACATGAGATTCCGTAGAATGAGAGGGTGTTTGCTGATGGTATAGCCATTTAGACGTGTGCGGGGGGTACAGGAATCTTCCACGCTGCTGTGCTTGTCTCTTCCTTGGACTGCATGAGCTTTTGGAGAAGAGCGAGACCCTCACGATTCCTTTATTTCTTGCTCCACTTCTCAGGCTATGAAAAGGATTCCTTCATAGACATGTGCCTACTGCCAAACCGAGAGAAGAGAAACAAAAGTTAAAATAGTTTTTCCTTGGGACATTTTGCTAAAGGTGATGCATGCTGGATGTTAGTTTTAGAACAGAGCTTGCTGAAAATAAAGGTCAGAATGATGGATTTTTTTGATGCATAGTAATTTTGTTGCTTTGACTGTTAGGCCTAGCTTATCCCTTCTCTAAAACATTGTCAGGAGTTTACTAGCTTTATTTTACACTTAACTTCCTTGACATTACAGGGTTTTTTTTTTTCTGTCTGAGCATTTGGAATGTGGTGGAAACACAAGCTTCCTTTAGCTGGGGTTTATCTCAACCAAATAGTTTGATTTATCTGAACCAAATGGGAGTTGTCCGTTGTCAGCACCCTGATAATTAGTAACTGAACAATTCTTTGTAGTGGAAACTTGTTTTTCAACTAGTACATTTCTCATTTGAGGTACTCCTCATCTGAGAGACAATTTAAATTAGCTATTTAGAAGTACAAGTGGACATCAAGTCTTCCCAGTTTTGCCAGGGTTTTCTGAGATACAGCATTGTCTCTTCCAAGTCTCTGTCTAATCAGCCAGTTTTTTGCTATTGACACTAGAAAATGCCTCAAATTTGGATGACACCTCTCAGGGGTGCAGTATTACAGACTGGGGATATAGGTACAAGCTGATGGTTTGGTGGACAGTGTGAAACATAACAGAGACTAGATGAACACAGTTATGTAAATGTACTTCTCTAGTGGGAGATTTGCATGGCTGAATGACCATGATGACAGGAGAATGAACTTAATAGACATGCTAAACAGAGCTGCTGGAGTAAATAGCCTTTCCAGGTCTGATAGAGAAAATACAGTCATTTTCAACTGGAGCAAAGTAATTAAGAACCAAACCATCCCCAAACCCAATAAGGTGAAAAGCTAAAGAGTAGGATGGGCTCCTATGAAGTCTGAGCACTTTTCCCCAACCTTATGGCATTGGTTACAATAAATTTGGTACTTAAGACCAGTTCTGTTTTATTTGGAAAATCTTTTAAGAATCTTGATATTCTGCCACCTCTTCCCACCAAAATGTGATTTAGCAAAGTTAGTTTGCTAATTATTGTAGAGATGGTGAATGTGCATCTCTGGAACAGAAAAACTCTTAAAGGGGGACTTTCCTGTTATGAGTGTATTGAACTCCTGTTTATATTTCTATTTTTATGAATGATCGTTCTTTTGGTGGAGTTTTAAGGGGACTTCTACTGGGTGCTATCTCACTGCCCTCCTGTAACACTTTTACTCAGTGATCTAACTGGTACCGTATGTGCTTGCAGTCTCCACTTCCTTTTTGAACATAGCTAGTCCCAGTGGGAATGAGCATTTTCTAAGGTATTGACTTGAGCAAGTGTGGCTGGGAAACAGTGTTGAAAGGGTCTGCCTGTATTTGAAGATTTCAGGGATGCCAGGTGATTGGCCTCTTTATCAATGTTTTAATTGTTTTCAATTTGTTTTGACATGTTTTTGACTTGTTATTCCTACCAGTCTCCTCCAAGGCAAGCTATGTTGTGTGGTACAACTTCTTCTGGCACTCAAAATTTCTTTGTCATTGTGATTCATACTCAGTAATTCTCACGACTATGTCCATATTCTTTAAATATGTCCGTGTTCAACCTTTGATCCTTCTTCTTCTAATACTTACTAACCTCGATGTATCACTTCTGATGGCGCAAAGAACTCAACTGATGTGCAATGTTCACGTAATTAAATAGATACCATTCTTCTCTTGCCACCACCCACTGCCTACGTGCCACAGACCGTGACAGCTTTCACTGTTGTCGCAATTTGAAAAAAGGACCAAAAGGTTTTTAAAGTGACAAAGGTAGCCTCAGGAAACATATTAGCTCTGTGAGAGCTAAGCAAAGGAGTTGAAAGGTTTGGGCTGATAAGACAACGGGACCTAGGACTCTGGGCAAGGAAAAGAATCCAGCAAAACCCAGGTTTTTGGATTAAGGGGGTGAAAGGAAATTAATTCAGAAAACAATGAGAACCATAAATTAATCACTTAAATTTGGGTAGAACAGAGATATGAAAAGAGAGGTTAATAAATACATAAATAGGTATATACATATAAATAAAGGTTTCATCCATTCCATTTCCGGAAGTCAGATTTACCAACAAAGCCCACACATGCGCAGGCAGGGGTGGTGGTAAGGAATAAAACTGGAATGGGAAAACGCAGTTCTTTTAACATCATAGATCTCAGTTCAAAATTGAACTCTTTGAGACAAGGTTCCTTGCAGTATGAAGTCTTTGTTCATACTGGGATAGCTGGAAAAAACTTGAGTTTCTATGTGTCCATTACCCAAAACAAGGAGGGTTTAGCTCAAACCAGGACAGCCAGGCACTGTGTTTCAGTTTCTTGCTCTCGCCATCTGCAGAATGTGGATGAACCGGATCTCTGGGGAACGCCTTTGGTTTCCTGCATGCCAGCAGAGCTCCGTCACAGGCATATGAAGCCTTTTCTCGTTTCCCCTCACTAGCGGCTGTTTCCCTCTGCAGAGTTTGGGGCTTACAACCATCTTTGCCCCTTTTCTTCTGAGCAAAACTCTCTTTAACCACCACTAATTGGCAAATTGGAAAGACTACCTGCAGTGCAGAAGATCTTTTTACCGTCCTGGGTTGAGCTGACTGCTGTTTTCTCTCTCTGTGTCTTTTCTATCCTGTTGCTGAAAATGAAATGTGCATGTGCCAGGGAAGCCACATCATTTCTGGCTTTTATAGGTTTATTTACAGAGACGTTGATTGGCATGTCTCAGCTCCAGGGGTGGTGAGCCGAAACCTGAGACGTCCCCCTCCAAGATGTGAGAAACCTTTCCTGCTAACAAGGGAAGGGGAGGAGAGCAGGTAGTCCCCTGTGCTGGGGCTGTCATTTTAACCCATTACAAAGTAATGACATGTTCAGGTACTCTTATAAACACACACTTTTTAATAAAAGTGACAATGATGCGTGGAAGAACTCCGCAATCAAAACTGATTGTGAAGCAGGTCTGTTTATTGTGATTTCAGCTCTGCAGAGTTGGGTGCAGCGAGGGTCAGGTACCCTTAAGGATGCTTGCACCCCACGCCGTAGCTTTGGCCTCTTATTTAAAGCAGTAAAACGTACATATTCAAAGGATTGCTCAACCGCCTGGTACAGATGTATTAGACTCTCCCGCTCCTGATGTAAATTAGGTCTCCTCCCCTTTGCACATGCGCAGTCCTCTTACATGTTACAGGTCATACAACGTCATGCATCGCGTGTCTCGTTACCTCGGACTTATTCCTCCCCTGGGAGGAGAAAGTAATATTCAACAGTCAATTAAGCAGGCGCAGTTGGGGGAGGGCTAGTCGTTATCTTTTTGTATCTATGACTCAGGTCGAGTTAAGCGACATCTTCCCTCGTGGCTGTAGAGACAATAGTCTTCTCCTCTTTATCTTGTCCCAAAC
>NW_010409852.1:44504-44923 GCF_000710305.1 Buceros rhinoceros silvestris
GCGTCAAGTGATAAGACCCTCTGCCTAAGCCTTGCATTCTTCAAGTGATAAAGGGCGCCGGTGAGCAGGGGTGGGACATAACACTTTGTTTCCTCTGTTTACTTAGAGGCTTTGAGCGACTCAAGGGCAGGGCAGGCAAAGGCATTTTTAGCAAAGTTAACTAATATTCAAACCTGTGGATATTTTTCTACTTTCCCAACTCAACACTTTCTTGAGACTGCTGCATTTCTGTCCTTCTGTCACAATCTTCATTCTAATCCAAATGAATGTATCACATCCTGTAGCTGAAAGTATCTTCGGCTTTGGTTTCAATCTTCCATAATAGATAGTTTCTTATACTTGGAAATGTGGTCTTTTTCCTTTGTTTCTGCTTGGTCGCTGTTCTTCAAGGTATGTCCCTATGAAGAGCTGTCAGTTCT
>NW_010409852.1:45395-50673 GCF_000710305.1 Buceros rhinoceros silvestris
GGTTTGCAGAGAGTGAGCTCAGCTTTCCTACTCTGCTGCATCTTTGTCTAGTCATTCCTGTAACTCAGCAATTCTTTTTGTTGGTAAACAATCCATAAGTAGCGCTTAAAATCATAGAATCGTTTTGGTTGGAAGAGACCTTGAAGATCAAGTCCAGCAGTTAACCCAGCATTACCAAGTCACCATTAAATCATGTTCCTCAGCACCGCATCTATGTGTCCTTTAAATACCTCCAGGGATGGGGACTCCACCGCTTCCCTGGGCAGCTTGTTCCAATGTTGCGCAACCCTTTTGGTGAAGAATTTTTTTCATAATATCCAACCTAAATCTTCCCTGGTGTAACTTGAGCCTTTTTCCTCTCATCCTATCGCTTGTTACTTGGGAGAAGAGGCTGACACCCACCTCACTATAACCTCCTTTCAAGTACTTATAGAGAGTGCTGAGGTCTCCTGTAAGCCTCCTTTTCTCCAGGCGAAACTGCAGAGTTCTCTCCACTGCTCCTCATAAGGCTTCTGCTCTAGACCCTTCACCAGCTTTGTTGCTCTTCTTTGGATGATCTTCAGCACCTTAGTGTTCTTGTAGTGAGGGGCCCAAAACTAAACACAGTATTTGAGGTGTGCCAAGCACAGGGGAACTATCACCCCCCTAGTCCTACTGGCCACGCTATTTCTGATACAAGCCAGGATGCTGTTGGTCTTCTTGGCCACCTGGGCACGCTGCCGACTCGTATTCAATCGCCTGTCAACCAATACTCCCAGGTCCCTTTCTGCTGTGCAGCTTTCCAGCCACTCTTCCCCAAGCCTGTAGAGTTGCCTGGGGGTTGTTGTGGCCCAAGCACAGGATCAAGCACTTGGCCTTATTGTAGCTCATACTGTTGACCTTGGCCCATCAATTCAGCATGTCCAGAGCCCTCTGTAGAGCCTTCCTACCCTCAAGCAGATCAATACTGCCACCCAACTTGGTGTCATCTGTAAACTTACTGAGGGTGCACTCGATCCCCTTGTCCAGATCACTGATGAAGTTGAAGAAAGCAGGCCCCAGTACTGAGCCCCGGGGGACAACACTTGGGAACACTTGTTGCTCTACGAACCTGTTTCCTAGATGCATAAATACAGTCCTTGTTTATTTGGAAAATTGAAGTTTCTGGTAGCTGTTTGCTCTTTCTGAAAGACTGGAAGGACTTTCAGAATTGCATACTCATAAGAGACGACTACACTCATTCTGATGTTTAGGGCAAAAGGTCAGAAAAGAAAGCAGCTGAGTTCTGTTTATCTCAGGCAGTATTTTACGATTTACATGCACCTTAGCGTTCATTTGAACTTTACTGAAAGGTTTTACAGAATTACAAAATATTGTTGATATATTTTGTCTTGCTAAATAAGTGAGAGATGAAATTAACTGAAACCAATCTTTGCTTTTAAGCGTATTTATAATTTTGAAGTTGAGATGCATGTTACTGATGCGAGGTTTGGGTGGGCGGGGGTGTAGTTTCTTTCAAAGCATTTTGATTTTCTTTTTATGCAGTTCTTCCTGAAGCATTTCAGCAGTGGATGTACTCTGTGATGAATGCTGCTGTACATCTCTGTGAACTGATTACCTTTACAGCCATGTAACTTGTTTTTGAAAAGGCAGATGATGCAAAGGATCATCCTGTCCCTGTAAAGACACTAGGCTTACTTCTCTCCTGGACACGATGTTTTTGTTTGCTTGTGTGAGATGTGTGACACCAAGATGGGCTGTTTACCAGCATAGAAGAGTATCTTGCATTGATCTTCCTGAGAAAAAGTTCAAGGGCTTCTGTAGCCTTAGGGATTCGGTCAGGTTGTGTGTCACGCAGAAAGGAAGGGGTACGGCTCTATTGGCCAGTATCTGGCCTGCAGCTGGCCAATGTAAAATAGTTTCTTCACTGAGGAAAACTTTGTAACACCAAAGTAGAAAGAAAAGCCTTGAGATTATCATCTTCATGATATTTTTGGATTACACTGGAAGAAAAAAAAGCAGAAATGTAGAGGTCTGTGCTTCAATCAGTCCATTTGCAGACTAAACGGAGCACATCTTGGTCTTTGTGTGAGTGTATTCAGGTATAACTAGTGGCAGAAGAACAGGTTCTGTTCCTGCTGTAGTTTTACTTATAGTTTTACTGATTTTTCTGATGGTGTTACTGAGTCATCTGTATCGTGAAATTCTAGGAAAATGAGTATCTAAGTATGTGTAGCCTAAAATTTTTTACTTAGAATTTCCTAAACTTTTACATGGAAGAGCGCTCTAGACACTTAGTCAGGTTTTTATGATTTAGTCTGAGGCCCACCAAGTTTCTGCTTAGTAACAGAAGACAGCAGAACACTTACGCAGGGTAGAACCGCTTCCTATACTGGGCTTTTTCAATTTATACTACTTTTATATTGGACAGCAATCAGATTTGGCGACTCGCTTTTCCACGGTAGCATACTGTAATTGTAGGTAACCTGGATAGTGCTGCTTCTTGTGCTCTTGCCCATTTCTTTTACGTCACTGCATAATGTTGTAATTCTGGATGTATTGGAGCTCTTCTGGGGGCAAAGATGCTGCCCACAAAATATCTTCCAAATATCACTACCCAAGGTGTTTTTGAAAGCTTCAAGAAGACCTAAAAACATTTTTCTTTTTTTTTTTTTGAGATATTTGACCAAAAATTAGTTCTACTGTGTTGTTCCTATATTTTTTATGTAGTTATAGTTCATAGAATTGCTGCTAACAGGGCCCGTAAATGTGGGCCATCGCTTCTCAGTTTTGTTTTACCCTGCCTTGTCACTTGCAGGGAGGAAGTTTGGACAAATAATTTTATTTCAAAATAGTAAAAAATACGTCTGAATTTGAAAGTCACAGTACTAAGTCTTGCACACTAAGCACTCAGAGTCACTAAGAACCTGGACTTCAATGAAGTAGTGGGGTGCTTGGCACTACTGATTATCAGGAGTGTGTCAGATGAACCCCTTAAGTCATGAAAATCTTGACAAAGCATTAGAAAGTTTGCTTGTTAATCCATCTTTTTCCTACTTTTCCTGGCTGTAGAACAGTGGATGTTTAGAGGAGACAATGTTTCTCTGTCTAATATTCTTGAACAGAAGGTGCAATGCATACGCAAGCTAACTCTGGGTTAAAATAAACGGAGCTGCTACACGTAAAACAGCCACTTGACAACCAAGACTGTAGTGAGTGGATATTGGCTTCTTTCACGAGCCTAAAAGCTGTCATGAGAAGTTAACACTGAAGAAGATGGAAATATTGGTTTTGAATATTGGGATTCTCTTGCTCTAGTGCTGAAGAGAGAAACTCGATTTTGATTAAGTGACATCACATTAGAAGAGGTCTGAAGTATATCTTAGATTGAATAGTAAGTGGGAACATTAAGCTATCCTTACACTGTAGAGTTAAAAGTACTTTAGAGTCTTCGGGAGGAGGTTGTCTTGGAAGACAAACATTTTTTTTTTAATCTGGTGAAATCCATGCACATTGTTACGATCTTCCTGCATAGGAAAATGTGCTATTCTGACTTGTTTTGGAGGATAACATAGTTTAAGTAAACGCCAAATGTTTCCACATTTCCACTTACTTTATCTGCAAGCGTTGCTGAACTCATTCAGAGACTTTATAACAGCTAAGTTAAGGTGCAGCTTACAGCAAGGGTTTAAGCATGTCAGTTTTATATGTTGCCCCACCATTAATCCCTCATTATACTTCACTGGCCTTCCGTGATTTCTTGGAGTTAATTCTGTAGCCGAACACGTGTGACGTGGGACCGGAACCTGCGAAGGTTTTGAGAAGCATGTGGTCTGTTTCCCTTCTTTCTGAACACCAGGTGCTGTGCTTGGCGAGAAGGAATTAGTGCCCCATTAAGGCAGCTTCAACATTACTTGGGTTTACTCTGTGCTTAATAGAAAAGCTGTTTTACAAAGGTACAGAGAACATGTTATTTGATTAGCTGTTGAAATACCATCTGATATACCAAATTTATCTCAGCCTGTGTGCCATCCCAATTAATTGCTAACACAGAGGAAGAGAATGAAGGATTAATCACTAAAAGGTAATAAGATGCAGTAAGCAGCTCAGGCTGAGCTATGTAGAGCAATAAAACATCCAGTTCTCTTAATCCTTAAAAAGTACCCGTGAGACACCTTCCATCAGTCAGCTGCATCCTTCACACTTGCCTGGAGTATTGGTAAAGGTTGTGCCAAATCGGAATATGCTGGGGATGCTCGGGTTTTTTAAAGGTTTCCTATGGTTTTCTATTACACTCTGCGCCATTAGAATTTTATCTGATGTACTTGTTTTATTTTGAATCAAAAAAAGCTCTCAAATAGAGAGTCAAAAAGAAATCTTTTGAGTGGTTTGAAAGTTCAGGTGTGTGGAAGAAGTGATAGCTTTTTAACCCTCTTTCTTTGTGTATGGAGGATGCTATGCCCTCTCTACATGTCTTCCATGATTAATGTAAGATTGATAGCAGTACTCTGACTTGGCTCAATGTCCCTGACCTCCCAAGTTTTGGTATATAGAGTTGTGTATTTATTACTTATTAATGAGACAGTTGTTTTTCCCCTCCCTAAAGTTCTTCATCATTGTTTTTAACTTCGTTTATGCTTTATTGACTGTGATCAAACTGAACTGTTTTTTTTGGTTAGTTTTTTTTTTTTCCACATGGTGTTACAGTTTACCCACTGTCCTGGTTCGAATTAGAACAGAACTAATTCTGTTCAGTGATTTTATTTTCCAGCTCAGTCTCTTCCAACTGACTGCACTTTCTGAAGTCAATGGCATATTTCTGCAGGCAATGTCTGCTTCTAGAATTGGCAATGGTTGATGTTACTACCAAGGATTGGTCTGCAGAAAGGCTCTGGCTTACACCTGCTCCTGTGCAGACCCAGGTCACCGCTCAATCCTGTGTACCACGGTGGGGGTGCAGTGAGTGAGAGGCCGCACCTGCGGGGAGGAGTGGACAGGACAGGGACCCTAAACTGACCGACAAGGTGTTCCATCCCATAGACGTCATATCCAGGATAAAGCTGAGAGATCACAAGGGCCAACTCTGTTCTTCAATGGCCGGTGTACAAAGAGGACCCTTGTCTGTTTTATCTTCACCCCAATCTGTGCTTTTCAGAATCCAGCTCCTGAATCCATATTTTTAATCTGTTTCTCATCTGCCTCTGAATCCGGTCTGGGACTTCACCAAGTACCTGCCCACAACATCAGTGGTGACAGTAATGTGGTTGTGGTGGGGGAGGGAGTGAGGGGTGGGTGGGTG
>NW_010409853.1:0-10405 GCF_000710305.1 Buceros rhinoceros silvestris
AAGAGCCGCTCCCCCAGCGGTACCCACAGCGCCGCCCGGGCCGGCTCCTCGCTGCCTCCATTAGAGAAGTGTTGCTGCCACCTCATGTCCTCCTGCAGTAGTGTTACGCTCTGTGGGGTGGGGGGAGCAGGGGACTACCCCCCTTTTCCCGCCGCCCCTCCCGGAGTGGGAGCAACCTGCCCGAACAGCGGTATCTCCCCAAACTCAGCTCTCGAAGCCCCCAGCGTGGATCCCCAAGGACTTGCTTGCTGATGGCAGGTTGCCTCCAGGACTGCGTGTGTAGGGACGCTCTGGAAAACTCATCTTGATACACCTTTTAACTAATACCATCACTTCCACTTTTTGTGCAGACGTAGCTATCCTGGGCAGGACCTTAATTCAGTGTAGCTCACTTTGTTCCCGAAATGAATTTCCAAGTCCCTTGAAGGCAGCATTTTAATTTTGAACAGACAGCCTGCCCCAGAGCTGTTGCATTTTAACTGGGCTTCTTTAAAATTCACACCTTCTGTTAACCTAGATTTAATATGGGTGGGTTTTACTCTCCCAGGAAAGATGAGGCTGAATGCAGAGTCTGGTCTGACATAGGGAGTATGATGCAGGAGGGAGAGCACTCCACCTTGTTTGTGTACTCTTTAACTGCCATTTCTTTTGTTCCCAAAACCCCTTCCCCCCACCTCAATCTTAGGCTTAATTAGAACAGCTCTAATGAACATGGACCGAGAAGCAAAAGAATATTATGAAGTGATTATCCAGGCCAAGGATATGGGTGGACAGCTGGGAGGATTAGCTGGAACAACCACAGTGAACATCACCCTCTCTGACGTCAATGACAATCCACCCAGATTTCCACAGAGTGAGTACCTGCTGCACTGGATGTTCAGAAAGGGGTGGCTGAGCTGTATGTTGCTGTTTGTTTGCTCTCCTTACAGCCATTTTCAAACTCAACAACACAAACGGACACAATTTCAGATCGATGAGGGAACTTTCCTTCAGAAAAAAGTAAAAATGAAGCATTCACCAACTTGTCTTTCAGAACCTCCGTAATCAGGTTTCTGACCTCCATAATCATCAAAAACAACTCTTTTTTTAAAGGGTGGGGAAATGAGGAAAGAAGGAGATCCTTTGTGTTCCTGGACTGCTCACGGCCATTGCCTTTGGCTGCTAATTGCTGCCCTGATTCTCTTTTCATCCTATCTCCAAAAGGATGTCTCTCAACCCGGGGACATGTGACAGTGCTGGAAATTGAAAGTTAATTCATTCAACGCTCCAGCCAGGCCGCTGCAGGGGAGCGTCTGGTAGCTGTGCTGCCAGGGTAGAGTGTGTTGTCATACAGGCTGCTCTCGGGGAAATGTTCATCTAAACCTTGGCAGTATACAGTTACACCCTAAGATATGTAACAGCCAGAGTTAATGGAGTGCAAAAATGGGAAACTCCACTCTTATCAGAAAAGTTATTTTTATTTACAAAAGCGACTCTCAAAGCAAGATTTACTTTTTAAAGTAAATCCCTCTCTTTTTAAAACCTTTTTAGATCAAATTTATCTACGGAATTCTATATTACTGTTAAAAATTTGGAAGAAACTTTATAGGTTTGATTAAACTTAATCCTTCAAGGGTTATATATATAATTTTGTTTTTAAGAAAGCTGATTCTTTTGGTGGTGTGGATCAGTCTCAAGCCATTTTGGTTTTACCATTTTTCTCGTCTAGCTGAGAAATTAAAACTTCTGCAGTTCTTCTTTTTATCACTATTCTTCTCATTCTGTTTCTGCATGTTGCGCTGCTAAATCAAAGCATTCCACTAAGATCAGCAAGAAGCTTCAAGTTCCACTTTTCTTTTTCTGTCAGAGCAACTTGTTGAATGCACCATTGCCAATGCTGTTATGAAAGTGGCGTGAATTGTAACTGTTTGATATCAAACTCTTGACTGAGAAAAATGAGCATAGGTCAAGCCCCATCTTTGGTGTTATTCTGCCTCATAAAGCTCAGTAAGTGGTGGAGTCAACGGAGAGAGTGCAGCAAGGAGAGTCTGAACATAAATTATGATGGCAGGGAAGTATTTTAGATACAACATTTATATTTTTAAAACACACTTCTAAAATAGCAGCCTTCGCTTTCCCCAGGCTTGCGGCTGAGCAAATTAGTGATGCACCAAATGTGCTCAAGGCAGGGAGAGGTAATATATTTTAACAGAGTAACTGCTAAATTTGAAAGAGACACGCAGGCTTCTGAGCTCTCAAAGCTTTGTTCAGGGCTGAAAAGAAGTTTGTTCGGACTTGAGAAGGGATTTGTGGTGCTCAAAACTTGTGTGTTTACTCCCGCTCTACAAGCTGATCTAATAAAAGATACCTGTCCTGTAAAATCTGTTTCATATCCTGCTTTATATCGTGGCTGCAACAGCACTGGTGTTAATTGCCCTATTTATCTAGTTGAAGTTTTCAGGTATATTGTGTTTTAAAAAGGACAAACTTGCTGACAAGACAAAAACTTTAAACTTTCCCAGGCAATTCAGTCAGGCTGCAGCTTTTTTGAAGGAAATCACAGTGCTGTGGCAGCTTTGGGAGGGGTACCGGAGACTCCCTGCAGGCCATGCAGAATCATGGCCTGCCCTGATACGTTCTTCGCATCGCCGCGCAGTTTTCAGCTCCTGTTCACAGCCTGTCTTTTGCTCCCCTCTCCCTCTCTGCTGCTTGTGCCAGAGCATTATCAGATGAGCGTCTTGGAGTCCGCTCCCATCAGCTCCACTGTGGGTCGCGTGGTGGCTAAAGACCTGGACGAAGGGATTAATGCGGAGATGAAATACAGCCTTGTGGATGGAGACGGACTGGATGTCTTTGATATTAACACTGATCCTAATTACCGAGTTGGCATCATAACTGTGAGAAAGGTAGTAAAGTTTCCTTTTTATAGTGATTTGTATGGGTAACAGTCCTGGTTACATTTTATGTGTGCAGCATTCCCTTATGCCTGTGGTAAGTTTGTTCCATTACATGACAGTAGCCCCTTTCCTGCTATAAACCACGATGCCTCAACATTCATTGCTAAAATATGAAAACAGACTGCATTCCTAGGAGGAACCTTTAAAAAGTGGGGACAGCATTAGCGTAAGCATGTCTTTTCCCACCAAGGAACGTTCTGATTACTATTTATCTATTTAAATATTCTCTGTAGCTCAATTATCTACAATGCAAGAAATTAGATCAATATTTGCATTTGAACTGTACACATTTTTCACTCCAGTGTCCCACAAACAACAATAAAGCATGCCTTAGAATTATTTATAAACCAATAAAACCCAGGCAGGTTTTTTTTTAATTGCTGCTTGAAGATCCATAAATGCTAATTAGGCTAGAAGAAGCTGCCTCTGAAATGGCAGCTGTGAAACTGCCAGTGCTCTGTACTGCAGGCTATGCAGAAGGGCAGAGAGAATTTTGCTTAGGCTCCCTGCTATAGGTTATTTATTCTGCAGTCTTACATAAATGCTAGAAGTTCAACTCTGCTTCTAGGTTATGAAATTGTAACCATATTTCTGCCTAAGCATACCTAGTGTACTAATAAGGAAGTATAGTCTCCATTTAAATAGCCTGCGACTAAACTGTGCGCTAAAATGGAACAACACATGGGAGAGATTTGACCCTGTAAGCCTCCATGCCTTATAGCAAGGCGTTTAAGCTTGTATTTATGGTCATCTTTCTCCACCTCTTGTTTAAATGCACTAGTCTCTAAAGATAAGCATGTTCACTGGAATGAAATAGATGTGGAATGCAAACCATAATGTCATTTTTCACTCATTTATTGATGACAGAAAATAGTTATTTGGAGTAAATATGTCGATAAACTTGACTATTTTGTTATGAACACAGTTTTGCTAGGTGTTTGCATACATTGGGAGGAGGACTGTAAAACTTTATGGCGTCAATCATTTGAGATATGTACTGACATCAGGTACACGCTGCTCAATCCACCTACTGTACATAAATGTTTGTAAAATTTTATATATGCCTGTCGCTTTTGTAATGTTGTGACTATTCATAGCCAAACACGGGAAAAGTCATCCTTTGGATCCTCTTAAGAAAGAAACCCCTGAATCTCTAAACCTAGAATGAAGTCTTCTTTGAAAGAAAGCAAACTTTCCCTTTCATTTTTCTAGACAGATTTTGCAAACAAAATAACTAACACTTCTATCCTGGGCATCAAAAAGTAAAAAATTTACAGTTACAGATAAAAGCACTGATGCTCCCCTGCTGTGACAGCCTTCCCTTCCTCGCTGCCCGCAGGAGGCAGGGTGGTGGGTTTCTCAGCCAGTGCGACGCCCAGCGCCCAGGAGAGCCCCGCGCTGCCCTTCTGCTCAGCTGGCTCTTGCCAAATCCCACCTCTACGGCACACCTCAGCACTGGGGGAAGGAGGATGAGGACAAGCAGAGGTTTCCGTGGGACATTTCTCCTCTTGGCTGTGTTTTGCAGCATGTTTGGCTCACAGGAGAAGACGAGCTGCTTGCCCTCCCCTGAGGACCAGTGCTGGAAAGAGGGTTGAATGCACACGTGGAAGACAAATCTCGTGGAGTGGGGTGGGGAGCGGTGTTGAGGCATTGTCAAGGGAAAGGCACAATGGAGGGCGTCTGAATTGAGCAAACTGAAGACGTCTGAAATCGGCAGCATCAGAAATGAGAAGGCCTTTCATGCTTGTTTCATTTTCTCAGTTTTTCTAGCTGGGTGATTAAGTCTTTTCCTAATGCAGTTCGGTTTATAGTTATTAAGTGTTTCTGTGATTTAACTGCTCTTTTTACAACTTAGCTTTTTAGTGTACATGCAATGTTTCTCACACAGTTTTCTTCACATGGGAAACCATGAGATCTAATGGCTTCTTTCTTAGTATATGTTTAGGCAGCTTTGCATTGCACGTTCCTTGCCAGATGGGCAATAAGTGTTGCTTGGTCATGTAAATATATTTTACTGCTATTTTTACAGTGTATAAATATGCAACTGGTAGACCATAATGACTGTGCAGTAATGGGTAATACATTTGTAGATCTAACTAAATCCTTGCTGACAAGTGCTGTGCCTGCGGTAGTCACTGATTTGCCAGGTGGAACTAAGAGCAACAGGAGCAAGTTTCAGTTCACCTGTTGGCACCTGCTGCCACAGGTTGCACAGTTCGTCCTGTATCACTGCTCAGCATCTCCAGTGATACTGGACCGTCATCTCCCAGCACAAGAAAAACAGTGCCCACTCCAGTCTTCATTCCTCACCCCCATGTACTAAATGCTGAATGAGTTTTAGTTTTATAATTTCAAGAACTCCAATCTTTCATCAGGCATTCCTATACAGAACATCAATCCTGGTAATTTTACTGTGAAAGCAAGAGTCATTGTCACTGCAATGTTTCCACTTCTGAAGAAAGGAAGTGTTGTGGCAGTAGATAAGTACTGAAGCCTTCACTAAATTCCGGGGGTTTGTTGAGGCCCATAGTATATACTCCTGTCATGCCTGAGCATGTGAAACTTCTGCTGACCTTGCTTAAACTAACACACATCTCGTGGCTGCAGAATTGGCTGGCTGCGCTATTGAGCAGGGCAGAAAAGAGATGGGTTATGACTGGTCAAGGAGGACTGATACAATGATGATCTTCTCACCTTTGACTTCCAGTGGCTTTGGCATCCTCCTTCTTCTCTATTTTCCCACCCATCTCCTTGCTCCAGTCTGGCAGTAGTTGTAAAAAAAAAAAAAAAAGAAAGAACCGAGGCTGTGCATGGTAGTTCCACCCATCACAAGGCAATGGTGATGTAGCTGCTTTTATTTTAATTTCAGCAAAAAGAATGAAAGAATATGTATTCTGAAGTGATCTGCAAATATTTCTCCTGGCTTCTTCAGTACAACCGTCAAATTAAAAAAAAAAAAGACAGTGACACTTCTAATACTACTGTCACTCAGTGCTTTGTCTCCATCTGCAAATATTTGCCTTTATTACCCTTATGATTAAAAATCATATTAAAGTTTTATTTTAAAAAAGAAGCATCAGTTTGTATTAGAGGGTATCTTTTACTTCTGAAAATTTAAATTATATGGCCTAAATCATATGGCTCAGTGTGCCTAATGCTAGATATGTTTTTTTCTTCTCAGCCTTTAAGTTTTGAGAGCAAGAAAAGCTACACCTTGAAAGTCGAGGGTGCCAACCCCCACCTGGAAATGCGGTTCCTGAACCTGGGCCCCTTCCGCGACACCACCACTGTCCACATCAGCGTGGAGGATGTGGATGAACCTCCTGTGTTCGAGCCCAGCTTCTACTTTGTGGAAGTGCCTGAGGATGTGGAGATTGGAACCACCATACAGATCATTTCTGCCAAGGACCCCGATGTGACCAACAACTCCATTAGGTCTGTGCCCTCTTTGTGCGTTCCCCCAGGAGTGCTCCCTGGCACATCCTGTTGGTGGGGTGGTGATGAGGCTGAAACAGCTCTGGTAGGAGGGGCTCTTCTCTTTTTAGCCAGCAGTAGTTGTCAGGGGGTTTAGTCAAACCAGATGTTGCACACTGAGGGGCTCTGCTATGGCTGTCAAAGCAATGTAGGAGCTCACCATTACCTTTTCGGTGGTATGGAGAACGTCTGCATCTAGCATTGCAATGAACTGGTCAGGCATCTCCTGATAGTGTACATTAAAAACAAACCCATACTCTTGTGCATTTGCTGTCTCAAAACCTGACAGTGTCACTGAGAATCTGCTGCCCTACCGAGGGGAAGGTAATCAAATCGCCTCTGCTTCCTCCCCCTTCTGTTTCACAGCCGGCCTTTGTCAACAGCTCAAATGCACAGCTACTTTTGGTGTAGACTGAATGCGTACTAATAAATATTCATGAACCACTAAATTATATAGTGTCTGGTCAAAGCTGCAGAGCTAGATATTCCCTTAAGAAGTTAAGAAAGGTAACGGTGTATTTCCAGCCATGGGAGCTTCATAGCTGCAACTCAGCAAGGAACCAAAGCAGCAGATTTGTGTGATCACAACGCTCTTTTCTATAGTCCAAGTCAGCCCAGTTTATCAGAGAAGACTCTTTTTCTCCGAGGCCAGCCCATGTACTAATTTTCACAACCTGCAGAAGCTCCCAGTGACTGCAAGTTAATAATTACCCAGCAGGTCAGCTGCTTCTCTCACCTGAGAAACGCTTTGGGTGTTGAGCTGCTGTTCGCCTAACCTCGCATCAGTCCAGCTTCTGAATTGTCTGTGTCTGGGAACAGTCCTGGGAAATACAGGAAGGAGTCAAAACATCAGGTATTTGGAGTTTTTGAAGAACCCTGGGCTTAAGCTAGGAGATCTGAGCAGTCACAAAGCCTGTTCTTCTTAGTGATGTTGCTTTTTGTGTTGCTGCTCTAGTTATTTTTTTCACATCTGCTACCTTAATATACCTATCTTTTCCACCTAGATCATAAGGTTATCATACTTCTCATACATTGTCTCAATTTCTTCAATAAAACTAAGTATTATACTGTCTGCATCACAATTTCATTACCATAAACTTTTTTCCACCCACATACTATTTTGCTGATGATTGTCTAGCATTATCCAAACACTGCAGTGCAAACAGTTTTGTGCTAATCTGCTTAAAATAGTATGAGAATAATTCTGCAGACTGTCAGAGGGTAGAAGTGTTCCTTGTTATTTTTAATTATGTTTTTCTTCATTTTCTTCAGAGCTTTCCAGCGACTACCCTTGATGAAACAGCACTCTATAAAGCACTAAATGCATCACCAAAGATGTATTTAAAAATCCCAAACAGTTGCAAATAGGCACAGATTCCTTTGTAACTCTGCTCCTTCCCATATTCCTTCCCATCTTCCTCTCTTCCCTCTTTACTTCTTCCCTCCTTTCTTCCTGCCTCTCCCACACTTTGTATGTTCAAGCATAAATAATTGGGGTAGAGGAAACAGGGAAAAAAGAATAAATACCATTTGTAATGCTATCTAAAGTGCAAATGTTAGGAATTTGTTCTCCTGCCTCTTACGTGGTCTCCTCCATCCATGCCAAGTCTGTGCCGTATCAGTCTGGCAATGTTTCACGCTTGCTCAGCATTCACTTTGCGCAGGTAAGGCAAGATAAAAAAAAGAAAATCCAAGGTACATATTTTGTTACACAAGATGAAATCCAACTGAAATAAAAACTGTGATCTGACCCCATCTTTTGTCGTATTTTCATGTATGGACAAGCCAGGACACATTCTGGAAGGGCTCACTAAACATAAGGGAACTCTCAAATCCTTATTTTCCCAGTGTCCGGTACTGAGACTCCCACACTGAGAAATTCTGATGGCTGGAAATACACCATGATTGTTGTTAAGCAGTTCAGGAAGATTACCTACAAAGTGCGGTGGAAACAAGCATGAAGGAGCACGACTTATGTGTTCATAAGCTAATCCAGACAAAGACTCCACCTGTGCCTCTTGACACTGGTGATTAATACTGCACCACTAATCACAAGGCCATACTCAATTTCACATACTCATTGGCCTTAAACTGTCAGAAATTCTTTTTATAGCCCTCATGCGAGAATAATTATTATAGCAAAATATAGCAGCACTTGTACTTATTTCCTAAATAAATCAAATGCCTCAGAAATCTCTTTATTTAAGAAGAGATAGGAAGAAAAGGGAAGTAGACCTGCCATTCCACCCGCTTTGATTTTTCTGAAAATAAGTGTAAAAGAATTTCCAAACAACATAGCTCAATAGTATTTTGTATCCCAGTTTAAGGACAGGCTGGTATGCTTGTTTTAGTGAATGCATTTGTGCTGAAAGGAGAAAATTCACAAGAACAAGCCCTGTACAGCCTCTGTTATGACTAATGCTTTCAATTCCCATCAACTTTGAAGAAAGAACCAACAGAAATGGGATTAAGTCAGGGCTCTGTTCTAGGCTGTGGCATTTAAACAGGCGCGTATGTGGCTCTTTCCAAAGGATCTCTCACCATACTAGTATAGTTAGCTAGAAAAGCAGCTTGTACAAACTGCTGTTAAAAGCGAGGTGATGCATGTGAAGGGTATTGAGTATTTATACACCCTGTGAAACGGTCCCTCTGACCGAGCACAGCAGTGGCATCTCTCAATCAGCTGTCTCCCTTCCGAAGTTTTCTGGCCTGCAGGTACCACCACACTCCCCTGCTCACAGGTGTGAGAAGTTTGTTCCCAGCATTAAACCGACATGATATTGGCCAGTCAGGTTCAGTAATTATGACGAATCAACCTCACAGAGGGAGCTGTTTTTGTGGCTGGATAATATGAGAAAGCCAGTTGTCATCCTCCTTGCATTGACATGGCTCAATCTGCAGGGTGGTTCAGAACGCAAGGTGGAATTTATGCTGTTGAAGGGGGAGAGAATGAAAAAGGACGAGGAAGGGAATGGTTCCTCTTTGTCAGGCTAGGTGCTCAGAGGATGAGCTGATATAAAGTCATTTTCCTCCTGTCTGAATTGTGCCCGAGGAAAGGGCATAATGATTGCTTAGAAAAAAGAAATCGCACTCCTCACTGACAGATTTTCTCTGTAAAGCAGATGTTCCCGTGCTGAGCTGTGCCTTGCTTTGAGGCTTCTTCCTCTAAACCTTTCTGTCGTCCAGCTCCATCCAGATAGTACTCACTATTAAATGCCCCTAGCCACGTAACTCCTAGTTTTTTGAGCATCTCACTCTGTACCTATACAAGTCAATGGAGCACACAACTAGGTTGTGGAAGCACAGCGTATGACAGTGTTCCCATTGCTGGGGTACTTTGTTGGATATAACATGTGGGTTTCACAAGGGTTGCATAATATTTTTAATATGTACTCTTGCAGATACTCGATTGACAGGAGCAGTGATCCAGGGCGGTTCTTCTATGTCGACATTACGTCAGGAGCACTGATGACTGCAAGACCTCTTGACCGGGAGGACGTTTCTTGGCACAACATCACTGTGCTGGCCATGGAGCTGAGTAAGGAGAATGCAGATTGCACACAGATTAGAGATACAATAAACAAAGCAGGCTGAGAGACCTGAATTGAGCAGTTCACGCGTTCGTATGCACTGAGTAGGAAGCCGTATTAACTGAATTACTCCTCTGACATCAATGAGCACATACTGCATTTTATTTATTTTCTATGCTCCTTTTCACACAGTGGTGGGAGGAGTAGAGGCTGGCAATTAAATGCAGAGTGCTGGTTTTTCAATTCATTAGTATTCCAGGGATTTATTTAAAACTCTTCCTGATGCATTTCTGCAAGAGCTCTAACTCTTCGGAAGGGCTAGGCAGATAAAGCAGACGCTGCAAAGGCTGCACAGCTGCCAGAGCTGCCGGTCCTACCTGGGAGGATTGAATGGTGCAGGGACTGGTAGGCAGCAATCATCCTGTACTGCCAGGTCACTAGTTGAAATCTGCTCTGGTTCAGCCG
>NW_010409853.1:10485-24226 GCF_000710305.1 Buceros rhinoceros silvestris
CAGCAGCAAGTAAATGTCATCACCATCTGCTTGCTGCATAAATAATTTGGGCCAGAGTGCTCCGGGATCTGCTAGTATGCCGAACTCATTATGCTTTTGAGTTTTACAATGAGCGGAAGCTCAGCTCAGGATTCATCTATGCCAGGTATTTACTGAGTCTACGAGAGCAAGTTGTTGCAGTGTCAGTATGAAAAATTGAGCTGAGTTGTTTGAAATACTAACAGATGTGAGCTTAATAAAGAAGCTTGGGATATATAAGCACATAAAATAAAAGATTCCCCCAATCTTCACCTGAAACCTCTTGGGTCCACGCAGGATCACAGTTCATCTGCTGAGAGGCAGTAGCTTTTTAGAAGCTTGCTGCTGCTAGCTGAGCTGTTCTTCATGCCTGAGAATGCTCCCTGAACATCCAGGCTGTACCAGAGATATGGGGCAGCTTGAGGGGAAAGAAGTTTCAAAAAGCTTTCCCAAAAAACAGTCAGCCAACTTGAAGTTAGCAGAGGGAATATTTCACAAGAGTCGGGGTGACTCTGCCACACTGTTCCAACACACGATGCCTTTCTGTCCCCCTTTTGGTGACATGATAGGATCTCACCCCCACCTATTTTCATGCTCGTTTTATTTTCAGCCGCCAAAAGCCGTTGCAATTCCATGTAAATCCACTTACACACACAAACCTGTAAAAGCTGCCCCTGTAGCAGCACTCGAGGGTGAAAGCATATGAAGGCATGCCTTCCTTTGACTCATCCGCTATCAATCCTCGGTCAGTTTTCCTCTGTACGTGTGCAGCACAATGTTTTAGTTTGGTGAATAATGTCCAAAATATTGTAGTTGTGCACTCCTGAATAAAGCTCCCCGTTTTAAAAGTTAGATCAATATCTCTGGAAGTGTAAACGCAGTCATTCATCTGCCACAATGACAGGCGCGTTAGCCAGATGTGTATGGGTATGTGGGAAGGTGGAGGATTCAATTTTAAATTAGGGAGAAACAACATAGTTTTAAGAGTATTAGCTCAATGATACAACATGACACGTTATGGATACAGTACAGTGACTGTTTAAGAAAACTCCAGAGTGTAGGAAAATTCTCTATTGTTTATATGAACATATAATTTCTTCCGATAAAGGAAGGTATCTTGGAGATAACTGCATGAAGTGGTATGGCTAGTAAGAAGATAAGAATACTAATATTTAAGAATTTTCTGGATTTTTGCATCTTTTCTGACCTCTTAATAATTAATTTCTTTTTTATTTTTTCTTCTCAGAGTTTCATTTTATAATTAAATAAGGGAAAAAAGATGTTTGGGGGCAAAAAAATACAGTAAGAAAAAGAAACCCGTGGCCACATAGTTTGGAAATTGTGAAGATATGTGAAAAGATGTATGGGTTTTCTGGAAAGAAAACTAATGAACTAGTGGGACAGAAACATCGTAAATGATGTTATGCAGAATGTAAAATTTTAATTGCAATTTTAAGCTGCAGAGAAAGCTTTTCTGTACACTTTCATGTGTTCTTACATTTTAAACACCCTTGTACAAAGTATCGACAACTTGGCACTATTTTTGAGTTCAAGGAACATGAATTAAATTCTGAGTAAAAACATATCTGAACTGCAGAACTGCCGCTTTCAACAAGCTCTAAATAACAATCCTGTGCTTAAAAAGGGCCCTTCATAATTTGTGCCGCCAGTACTGAGTCTCCACAAACAGTATTTTCCAGTCAAAGGATAATAAAGAAAAGTACAGGGCATTGTCTAAAGCTTTTGTTATAGAAATAGTCTCATTGGACTGAACGAGGTTGAATTCTTCCAAGGAATTTGAAAAAGATGTGATTAGATGGGAAACGGGCTTACTATTGAGCCTGGGCTCAGTACTGGAGCCTGTTCTGTTTAACATCCTTGTCAATGATCGGTATGAGGGGATCAAGTAAGTTTGCAGATCACACCAAGTTAGGCAGGAGCATTAATCTGCTTGAAGGTCAGGAGGCTCTACAGAGGGATCTGGACAGGCTGGATCAGTGGGCTGAGGTCAGTGGTAAGAGGTTCAACAGGGCTAAGTGCCGGGTCCTGCACTTGGGCCACAACAACCCTTTGCGACACCACAGGCTTCGGGAAAAGTGGCTGGAAACCTGCCGGTTGGCAAAGGTCCTGGGGGTGTTGAGCAACAGCAGCTGAACATGAGCCAGCAGTGTGCCCAGGTGGCCATGAAGGCCAACAGCATCCTGGCTTGTATCAGCAATAGTGTGGCCAGCAGGAGCAGGGCAGTGATTGTCCCCCTGTACTTGGCACTGCTGAGGCCACTCCTTGAATACTCTGTCCAGTTTTGGGCCCCTCATGACACAAAGGACATTGAGATGCTGGAGCATGTCCAGAGAAGGGCAATGAAGCTGGTAAAGGGTCTAGAGAACAAGGTCTATGAGGAGCGGCTGAGGGAACTGGGATTGTTTAGCCTGGAGAAAAGGAGACTGAGGGGAAACCTTATTGCTCTCTACAACTACCTGAAAGGAGGTTGTAGAGAGGTGGGAGTTGGCCTGTTCTCCCAAGTTACAAGTGACAGGATGAGAAGAAATGGCCTCATGTTGCTCCAGGGGAGGTTTATACAGGATATTAGGAAAAATGTCTTCACCAAATGGGTTGTCAAGCACTGGAACAGGCTGCCCAGGGAAGTGGTGAAGTCCCCATCTCTGGAGCTATTTAAAGCATGTGTTGACATGGTGTTGAAGGACGTGATTTAGTGGTGACTTGGCAGTGCTAGGTTGACAGTTGGACTTGATCTTAAAGGCTTCTTTCAACCAAAGCGATTCTGCGATTCTACAGTTCTAAGCCAGGTGGACAGAGAGTAGCGTTTGTAACTTCATTCAGAGTCACGGAACCCACAGTTCCATCTGGGAAAATGTCATTTAATGGGAGTCAGCAATGAAAAAGCTGCTTTACTTCTTGAGCAGAGGGAGGAGCAGCCCCTTCCTTTCTTTTCCCATATGTTGCCCTTTTTTTTTTTTTTTTTTACATTGTCCTCCTCCTTCCAGACAACCCCTCTCAGGTGGGCAGCGTCTCTGTGATGGTGAAAGTCCTGGACGTGAATGACAATGCGCCAGAGTTTGCAAGGTTTTATGAAGCTTTTGTTTGTGAAAACGCCAAAGCGGGCCAGGTGAGAAATACTAGTGACACCAGGGGCTGGGGAAGGGATGCTGTCCTGTGCAGAGACAGCATGCCAGCAAGGTTGAGTGTTGGAAAGGGGGCTCAGTTAACCACACGTTTCACCTGAACTCTCATCAGCAGCTGTCTGTGCTGCTTTCCAAAGGCAAGCACATTGCACTGGGATTAGCACAATATATAGCACTTCTTTTTCCTCCTGCAGTAGTTTCCAGGCTCACTGCGTGATACACGTCATGGCTGAAATAAAGGCTTCCCTTGGGCAGGTACCAGCAGGCAAACAGCCGGTGTGTCCTATAGTACAAACAAGAGAGAGGAGAAGAGTTACGAGAAGAGCCAAGGAGTCAGCCCGGCCCACGTGTGACGGAAGATAAGGCTTGCTGTTAAAAGATCCTATTTATAAAAGCCTTAAGCACCCCTGGACTTACAAGAGCTGGACATACCATACTACATCGGCTTCAAAGGGGTGTCAAAATGGATCTGTTCTGCTGTGAACTGGAGATGACAGAGAGTCATAGACAACAGAGGACTTCCCACTCCAAGCACTGTAAACCAGCACCTCCAAGCAAGCAGTGAAGCCTCTTTGCTCCTCTCCCTTCCAAAATCCCATCCAAGCCCTTGAACGAGATCTGCCTGCGTCACAGATGGACATGGGCTCTCCCTCACTGGAGCTGGTGCAAGCTCTACTGCTGATCACTTGCAGGGAGACAGCATGGTGCCTTACCACCCAGGGTCCATAGGGGGAACTTATGTCTCCTAATGCAAAGCTGCCTGGCATAGTTTAAACCCATAGACACTCCACTCGTGGTTTGTGAAGGAAAAATAGCGCTAGTAATATCACTGTGTGTTCACTGAAGCTTCTCCCAGTTTGCTGTCAAGCACAATGGAATAGCTACTCACTGCTGGGACAGCTGTCTTCAGAACTGACTTACACAGGATAATTTAATCTCACTAATTTACAGAGGTCAATAATATAATGAAAAGAAATCATTGCCTAGCCTTTTTCCTGGTTTTGAAGGGTGAGTGTCTTAAATAAGAAGTTTTCTGAGAAATACAAGCAGATTTCTTCCTTCAGTGGAGAAAGTCACATTCCATTGCCACAGCTTGAACAGTTCTGAAATCAGTTCTAAGGTGGTGAATAAGACTTCATGGGTCTGTCATTTGCCTTTGAATCCAAAAATAACCTTTGAATGCAAAAATCCAGGTGAAGATTTATTCCTTCTCTAAAAAGATGACAGAATGTTTATTCAGACAGAGCTATAACTCACTGCACTTCAAGCTGCTAGACCTACTTTACTAAGCCTCTATAGGTGAGGTGACAAATCTCTTTCTGGATTTAGCATTGTCTTAGCCTCTCACCACGCTGTTATTTATTGCATATGCAGAGTGTCTGCATGGTTGCCTTTTCTCTTTCTTTTCCCCTGACATCTCTGGAAGAATGTAGTTGATTTAAAATTAAGAGTGAAAAAAATAACCAACCTGAATTCCTTTCTAGCTGCAAAATTAAGTTGAAAATAACTATGGGCTTTCTTACAAGCTCTCTAATACACAATGAATCTTCTAAGCACCTTGGCCCTCATAAGAAAAAGGAAACATGCAATGAAAGATAGGGATGCATGAGAGAAAACTGTCTGTTATTTGAAGCAAACTATCTCCACCTTTGTTTAAGAGATGTGCATAGCAAAATAACCAAAGCCTGCAAGGTTTGGGGTCTCTTCTCGATTTATCTATTGTACCTCTGCAAAACAGTTTTATTCAAATGCCGCAGTTGCTTATATTTATATATATATAAATGTTATCTGTTATTTATTTATGTCATATATATATATTGCTTCTCACCTGTTCCTGCTTTGTTCTCCTGTTCTGTAGCTGATCCAGACAGTGAGCGCCATTGACAGGGATGACCCACAGGAGGGTCAGCACTTCTACTACAGCCTAGCTCCGGAGGCAGCCAACAACCCCAACTTTACTCTGAGGGACAATCAAGGTAATCAGAGTGGACACAGACAGTTAGCTACTCTAATTTCTAATGCCTGAGTTGGACTTGAGAGGCTGTGACTTACAGTGTGTGATAAGACTGCCATTTCAGATAATACCAAGTGACACCTGCTCCTTAAAGGCAGTGATAAAATGACATATTCCTTAATATACTTGAAGGTTATGTGATAGTTTCTTCTCTATATATATTCTCTAGAAATAGGCCCCTTTCTTCTTTGAGGAAACGTGCCAGTGTTTTGTGCCAATTCAGGTCTCGTGGTCAGGCTGCAGGCATCTCAGATTACCAGAGTGGAAACTGCATTCGTTCAAAAGGAGATGCTTAAAGGCAGGATAGCAACTGGAACTAGGAGACAAATCTGAAGGGAATTACATTGCTCTTTTTTGTACTCTTTATGTTTTCTCCCAGGCACAGAAAGGGAAGGTTCTTGTACTGTTCCAGTCTTTTTCCCTAAGCACTTCTTTTTTTCCATTTGTGCATTCTTGTTTCCCTAGAAGGGAGGGGTGCAGAGAAGATGCAGAGCCTTGGGGGGTGGGGAGTGAAGTCTGTGTAAGATGCGCTAAGTGAAAACTGAAACACCAGTGGGAAGACTCATGGCAAAGCGCTGACATTTGGGTATCCTAACAGAAGAATTTGCTTCTTTTGGGGAAGCTTTGGTGGTTTTGGAGCCTGCAGGAAAGCCCCACCATTGCAGGCCTTCCTTCATCAGGAAAGAGGGACGACCTCGAGTGACATAGTACAGAGCTTTGAAAGTCAAAATGAAGAGGCTGGATTTCAGTAGGAGTTTAGTGTGTAAAGTACCAAAAATCATCAAGCGATTCCAGAATAAATGGGAAGACTGGCCACCTGCAGCATCCATGGCCGTCTCCAAGCCGAGTGCCTGCCCCTGCTCCCACTTGCATCACTTACTTCCATAAGACCCTATCTGTGTTTCAGCAGGCGTGTGAAAGAGCAACACAGAGCCCAAGAAGCCCCTGCCTTCGCTAACCAAACACGTCTTAAAACATGGTACTTGCAGAGTCTGGAGAGCCTCTGCACAGCATGCTAATGCTTTTTTCATCAAAGCAAATTTTTTCTATAAAAAATAGAAGCTTCCTCACACAATTTCCTGCATTTTTATCCCCTTCTCTCTCCTATTGTCTCCTTTTTTATTATTTTTAAATATATGTTGCCAAAATAAGTGAGCAAAAAAACCACAGCTATTGCTAAAATGTTTGGCAAACTAAGCTCATTTCATCCTCAAGGCATTGTTCTAAAACACTCACAGAATTCCTTGCATCAGGTGCACTTTTTCTGTTTAAGGCTATACTTGCAATAATTTATAGTGACAGTAGTGACTGAATGGCCATGCCTCCCACTCTGTGTAATAGTTTTCCAGAGATATGTATCACAAGAATCTTAGGGTACTATTGGTTACAAATTTGAAATAAAAAAATTCATGTATCAAACCACTGACTATTTGAAATACACACATTAAGGACTAGTTTACCGCCTCAGCAATTTGGGGTGGAGTAGTCATTTCGGTAACAATAATTTAGATTTATGTTTTTATCTAGAGACCACTGAGGATTATACAAATTATGTGACTTCATCACAGAGAGGGTAGCTATTCTGCATGTCACAGGGCGGCAAGACAAGAACAGAAGCCACCTTGCCAGTCACAGCCTGTGCATGTAAACAGGAGGCAGCCGTGTTTCCCAGGCCATGGGAAGGCGCTACTAAGATTAGCAATTGTGCTGATTACTTGGTTGTCCAGTGTAGCCATAAGAGAATCTGCAAGACATGCAGCCTTCCTAGCAACAATTAAAACCTTGATTTATACTGAGCAACAGATAGATCACAGTTTGCATTCTGATGAGCTATTTTACATATTTCTTTGGCCCTTGTCATTTTAGTCTAAGTTCTTCAGGCTATTCATTCTCTACATATCTTTGGCAGACAGAGAAATCCTATTGTTCTCCACTTTAGAGATGGGGATCTGGCACAAGAAGGAGTTAAGCTACTTATATGCCTGGTTCCCTTTGAGTTCAGTAAAATCAGTGGGAGAGAGCCATGTAAGTATCTCCAAAGATCTGGGCCTAAATGACTTCCCAAGGCCGTATAGGATATATGTGGTGAAGCAGGGAACTGAGCTGGGCTCTCCCATCTCTTCGATTACTGATGTAGGGCATTGGCAAGTCTTCCTCTACTTCTAAATCCAGGTGAAGAGATGCTGGGGAAAAGTTGACAAAGGAGGCTTGCTGTAAGAATGGCTTGAACAATGAAATAAGCTTACTGCATTTCCACATTAAACTCTGAGCTGATCTTCCATTGACCCTTAACTGCTGCCTTCTGTCTTTGGGTACTGAGAACTGATGAATGGAGTAGCCATTTTAATGGGTGCAGGAACAGTGTCATACACCACCAGGCCCATCATGGGATGCTTCTAACAGTCCTCCCCACTGCATTTAAATTTGTCTCTGAAAAATTTTTGTCTTTCTTCCTTCCCTGAAACTGTGGTCTACCTCACACTTTGGCAGAGTGCAAAAGCAGCGAGCTGAAAATCGCAAAGGAAAAAATGCGACCCCTTCCTCAAGCCGGTGGTAAAATGCCTGCTTCCTTGTGGTTTCTCCTACTCCGGGTGAAATAATTTTTTATATTATTCATAACTATTTGTAATTATTACAATTAGTTTTTAAAAACTAACATGTTCTGGGCTAATCATGCCCCAGTTCTTGCACAGATACCTACCTTTCCTTGGAAAGAAAGCAGTGGTGAGCTCTGATCTCTAGGTTTGGACCTACACAGTGGTTAATTCCCCTGACCTCTCCAGGGGAGTGTATCATTTCCAGTGCAGGAAGGAGATGCTCCACGGCTTGTTCTCACAATGACATGAAGACGCCAGCCTGCATGCCCACAGGAAGCCAAGTTCTCAGTGCCTGCTGATTACACAGGTGCAGGACCTCCCATTCTGCAGTCTTCAGCGTCTTTGCTCAGCACTACAGCTAAGTGCTACCATCCAGGCCTCTGCGAACCAGATGCTGTGTCAGAAGCTGCAATGAAAAAATATTGTGCATTCTTATCATGCTTGCTTTTTTTTTTTCCCTGATATAATGGGGCTTTTGTGTCCTCACAAGCCCTCTTCTCTTCACGGCTGGGTCTTAGCAGTATAAAATTTGGAAGAAAATAGTGTATTCTGGTTTCTGCTACTCTACATCACATTCCAGCATGTCCTTTACACTGCAGCAGCACATCAAATCACATTAGCTTCTTATGAGTCACACCACAAACTTTGGCACCAACATATTGCAGTTGCAAAGTAACAGGTAGAGCAATTCTTTAGGGGTGATTTGGATGCCTGCCTAGTACAAACCAAACCAAAACAGAATGGCCAAAATGTAATGCCAAGAGTCACCAAGACAATTTTGTCACCAAGAACATTTAAGACCTGGGTGATACAGTCAGCACATCACAGCAAAAAAGTATATACACATATATATATTTCAATATTTGATTTTAGAAACTTGGATTTGGCCTGAAAAAATACTTATGGTTAGAAAGGCTTGAGATCTCTTGTTAGCTGATTTTGCGCAGCTTCAGTCAAGTTCACTGCCTGTGACTTCTTTTACACGCAAAGTATGACCAACTCAGAGTAATGAGGTCTTTTTCCCTCACAAACAGCAATTTTACATAAAATGATATTTTTCTGTCATCTGAATAGAATTTGTGACTTCTGTTGTAGGTCAGTTTTAAGAATGAGTCTTTCGCACAGGAAAAAGAAATGCAACCAAATCACTACGCTGTGAAGATGACATAGACATTTCCACTGACACAGCATAAATGCAGGCACTTTGCCATTTTCTGCCCTTTGGGCTGCTTTTTGTCATGCTAAAATAGGTCCGGTGATGAAAAGATGTGGTATTAATAGCTGGGGAGCATGTACTAGAGGGCTCATAAACAGCCAGGGGGAGAGCAAGCACTTGTGTGTGCCCCAGGAGAGAGGAGTGGGAGGTTTGCAGGAGGCGACGGCTCCTGCCAGCAGCACTCCCCTTGCCCGGGAGCTGTGGGAGCCACAGGGTGCTGCTCTCTGCTGGGTTTTGGGACACATTCCTGAAAATTACCCAAGACTCTCCATGCCCGCTGCACATACTCAGAGATGCATGGCATAACAAAGGGTGATGAGATCAGTAAACAGTAATCAGTTTGAAGCATCTTTGGGGATTTCATCTTATAGCTGGTGTTTTTGCCACATGATTTAATGATTTCATGAGATGCTACAATTTCACTATATATTCTCATACAGACACGCACGCACATTTCAGAATTTCGCACTTTCAGAGTAAAAGCTTGAAATACCATCGACGTGCAAGAAATAAAAGGCCCTGAGATCCCTTTTAAAAACACATCACAAATTCAAACTAATCCCATGAACTCTCATGTGCCAGAACTGTGTGATGCCGTAAGATTTGCTGCACCAAGGATGGAACTTGGAGCATAATGCACATCTAGCGAGTCTAGCTTGCGTTTGCATGTATTCCATAGCTGGCTGTATATAACACTGCTGATTGATTTCACTCCTAAAAGCCATCAGATCATTTCTGATGTTCAGGCTACAGCAGATAGTATAGCTGATTTATCTGCATGCAACCAGGGTCTCTGCTCTGAAGAAATTCACCCAAGATCTAAATTTTAGCAGTGAACAGACAGGAAAATAATAAGGAAATGGAACAATTCCTTGCTGGTATTTTGGGGGTTTTCGCAGTCTACTTGTGATCAGAAGGTTTCTTGCCCTTTCCAGGTAGCAGCCCCATTGTGCCATTCAATCCACCTGAGAACAACC
The DNA here is from genome assembly GCF_000710305.1 of Buceros rhinoceros silvestris. NCBI lineage: Eukaryota > Metazoa > Chordata > Aves > Bucerotiformes > Bucerotidae > Buceros > Buceros rhinoceros. The sequence goes on from NW_010409853.1 coordinate 20,451, forward strand.
GATTGGTGTCCTGCATTTCCAAGCATAGCAAATGTACATTGGTAACAACCTGGAGATGCAGATGGCCAAACTGTGACCTCTCTTGAACCAAGGGAACAGGAAGAAAAACTAAGTAGTAAAAGAAACTGCATGAAGCTCCACTCCCAAAAATCCCACAGCATCACGGCACCAGGTCAGGGCTTGTAGATCTGCCAAAGAGAAAAAGTACCTGTGATCTTTGCTGGCCCAAGATTTGCAGACGTTTGTAAGAAGTGCCAATTTTCCTGCAGTTCTTCTAGACCACCAGATCACATTGGAAACATTGCCTCCAAAAGCCTCTGAGGCCAAAAGACTTGAAAGTCAACGCTGACAGATTTGTCACTGAGACGAGAATAGAGAAGAAAAATTCCTGAATCCAGTTTCTTTCTGAGCAGGAAACTTGATGCACAGTCTGAGGAATTTGAGGGAGGGGTTAAATAGGAGTTCAAATGCCACTGAAAAAAAATCTTAAAAAACATGCTGAATATGGAGGGAAATGCCCCAAAGGTAGGAATTTCCCTTGAAATGACCAACAGCGCCTGGCTGTTAGGTGACTCCCTTACTATTTTGTTTCAGCAGCATCATTTTGATTTCTTTTGATTTAAGTTCTTACAGAAAACAGGCAGTCACACTAAAGGAAGCAGAAAGGTCAAATCAAGGCAGAATAATTCTGACAATGATGTCATGAAACATTCTGACTTTTTTCAATGGCAAAAGTGCCGATGAAACTGCATGTATTTCACTAAAAAATGTTTAGTTGCAAATTTTCAACTTGCTGCTGCTTTAGAACAGCAAGCTGGTTTTTTTTTTCCTTTGTCTTCTTGTTGCCTAAAGCAGATGACCATGCCATGTATCAAAAAATATAAAGAGTACCTTAACATGTCCACAAGGGTTATACACCAGCATCTCCAAAATGGTGGCAGTGCTTATGTGTAAGGTCTAGAAAAGCTGCTGAGTATGAACAAACAGGACAACAAGTTGCCTTCAACTGTTCATTTCTGTCTTGCCTTCTGAAAGCTCTTTTAGCTAAATCTGAAGGCTGCGAATTTGCTCTGGGCACTTCATGTCAGAAGGGGTAAAGGCAATTCCTAAGGTGTGTGTGTGCCTCGCAGGTTCGGAGCTATGGTCTGAGAAGATACTGGAACAGGAGGGGCAGAGGGAAAATGCTGATCAGTGGCAAACCGATAAAAACCAAGGGGAAAAAAAGAGAAGACAAATGGGCAAGGGTCTAAAGACTGATTTTTATTACCTTCATTCTCTGCTGAATGCATTTGCTCTGCGTGTGAGTTCTACTGTCCATTTCTACCCTTAGACAATACGGCATGGATTTTGACAAGGCGCTCTGGCTTCAGGCAACATGAGCAGAACACCTTTTACCTCCCCATCCTCATCAGCGACAACGGCCGTCCCGTGCTGAGCAGCACGGGCACGCTGACCGTGCACGTGTGCAGCTGCGACGATGACGGCATGGTGATGTCCTGCAGTGCAGAGGCCTACGTCCTCCCCGTCAGCCTGAGCAGAGGGGCACTCATTGCGATCCTCGCCTGCATCTTCGTCCTGCTAGGTAAACCCTTGGCTTCTTCCTGGGAGGGGACAAGCTCTTCGCTTCAGGCGAGGGGGTGGCTGATCCACCGAAGGTGAAGGACACAAACGCACACACATCTATATTGTATGTAGGCACACACAAATCAAGGACTAGATGGTGTATTCAGCTGCATATGGCATATGGGTGTAGGAATGGTGGGAGGCTGTGGCCTGCAAGTCTTTCTGCCAGATGCCCGAAGTGCCAGGGTGTCTGGTATGGCCCTGCTTTCCTGGAAGGGTTATGCCGGGAGGAAGAACTGAGAGCTGTGGCTGAGGAGAGGTTACTTCCTCGTCCTCAGCAGTTTGTGACCATATGCTCCCACAAGAAACAGGAGTGGTAAGCCCAGTTCCACCTCTTGTCTTTTGGCGGGATATATCCCCACCTATACCCCTTTTCCTTGACGCTACATTCAAACAGTGCCTGTGCTGCTGTAAAGGGGCTGAGTATCTTGCATGTATTCTGTCTCCACAAATAAATTTCGTCCTTTCCTTGCCTGGACCTTCTGCGTTCCCTGTTAGCTGTTGGTATCAAACCTTCACTTCCCTCATTCACTCACTCACATCATGAGATACTGGTTCAAAACACGCATTCCCTGAAATTTCAGGGGTCTTAGTTTGAGGAGCAGTGGAGTAAGATACAGGGAAAATTCTTTAAAAGTGCCTCAGTTCTGGCTCTTCAAAGGAGCCTAGATACCTCAGTTCAAAATTTTAGCATTTAAAACCTTTGCTGAACTCTAGCCCTGGAAATACAGGCACTCTTCAACAGTAAAGAGCTCTGGTGTCTGTATGACCACTTCTTCCCATGCTAAGAAGCATGGAGAGGATGAGGAGCACCAGCACCGCAGCACTGCGAGAGGCTTGCAGATAAGCAAAAACATGCTGGAACAGACTAAGGGACTAGCTCTGCATTTTTCTGTGTAGGTAGACATATCACCATAGGGCCTCAGCACCATCTACCTGTGCAGCGCCCAACAGGCATCCCCAAAGCAGGCTGCAAAACCCACCTACACAGCAGGGGAAAGAATATCTCCGTGGAGCTGTGTGCTGCTGCGGATAAACCGTTACCGATTCCTGATCTGGCTAGCTTGACAGTAGTTAACGTGCCGTTACAGTACATTGCAAGCAACACGGGATACACATGTCCTAAGTGTCACCAAGAGTTCAGAATTAATGTGAGAAAAGGGGCAGATTGGCAGGACCTCACGCTATTGATTTTGACCGGGGATGGGGGATTTCTACATTCCATCACCTGCAAACACCACAACTCTTTAAATCCGAGGGGCTGGCTGGGCATACCAGGGGGAAAATAGGTCAGCAGGCAGTCTGAAGCCCTTCCAAGATCTGGCCTGTTGCTGATGGCCCCGTGTCTTGGTTGCTTCCTGCAGTGCTGGTGCTCCTCATCCTCTCCATGCGACGCCAGCGGAAGCAGCCGTACATCATTGACGAGGAGGAGAACATCCACGAGAACATTGTCAGGTACGACGATGAGGGCGGCGGGGAAGAGGACACAGAAGCCTTTGATATCGCCGCCATGTGGAACCCGCGGGAAGCCCAGCTGGTGGTGAAAAACCGGCAGGACATGCTCCCTGAAATAGAGAGCCTCTCCCGATACGTGCCTCAGGCGTGCATCATGGACAACAACGTCCACAACTATGTGCTCGCCAAGCTGTATGAAGCTGACATGGACCTGTGGGCACCTCCCTTTGACTCCCTGCAGACGTACATGTTTGAAGGGAATGGCTCGGTGGCGGAGTCCCTCAGCTCCCTACAGTCGGTGACGACAGACTCAGACCAGAGCTATGACTACCTGACGGACTGGGGGCCGCGCTTCAAAAAGCTGGCTGAGATGTACGGTGCCACGGACAGCAGCGGAGCCCTGTGGTAATGGACAAGGAATGGCAGAGGGCTTTCCACGTGACACGGTCTCCGGTTGGGTCCATTCTCATCAGATGCTTCCATGGACATGGGTGAGACCTCCTACAAAATAGCAATACGGTGCTTGGATGAGAATGGGGAAGAGGGTGTGAATGAAGGTCTCTCTGGATCAGCTTTACTCAGTTAAATTAAGTCACGTTTTTGAAACAGTGAGGAGCAAGAAGGAAGAAAGTATTTTCCTGTTTTTTACAGCAAAATTGGAAAGCTCCACACCTGGAATATAATGGCATTACTCTCTT
>NW_010409853.1:24381-37913 GCF_000710305.1 Buceros rhinoceros silvestris
TCTCTCTTGTACACGGCAGCTTACTGAGCTCTATACATCTGGGTTCAAAGAGCTGTAAACTCCAGCTGTAATCTCTGACTCGCTGCGAGATTGCCACCACAGAAAAGTTGTTCCCCACCAGTTATTTTTCCCCCATTGAAAAGGAAAAAGATTGCTTGCTAACAAGAGAAAAAAAAATCCCAGAAAGAAGAAAATTGAAACTGGAATCTCAGAGGGCTCTTTGTAAACTAAACCTCCTCTCTCTGTTGCTAACAGAGTCCTTTTTTAATCCTTTAGAAACAAGACTGAGGGTTGGTGTTTTTTTTTTCCCACCTGGCTGAGAGTGCTGGGGAAGAGGCTTTGAATTTCTGCTCTAGTTTAATGGCTGATCTATGAGTCATTGGTGTTAACACTAATCCATCTCCTATTAAGTTTGTGTAAATTCTCGGCTCTTTAAAACCATGACTCTGCTAAACTGCTCAGAACAAAACCAGAAAATCTGCCTCTTTTGCACTGTAGATGTCTCTTCCGTGCCAAATGTGAAGATTAGATTCTACCAATGAAAGCCAAATAAATTAAAAAAAAAAAAAGAGAAAAAGCTATATTTGGTAATTACATGGGTTAGATGGGCTTTCCTAATCTGTGTGAGGTCAATCCAAGGGATGTTTACATACTGTAGATAACCTACTTGAACAAATGCAGTATTATAGACCAATAAATGGATGTAAGAAAATTACATGTATAAGTTTTGTATATTTGTTAATTTTGGTAATAAATATGATGTACTGCATACAGTGCAGTACCTTAGCACCTCTTTTAATAAAAGTTAAACAGAAGGGAAAGTCTGATGGCAATTTATTGACTACTTTGCACACAGCAGTTGGTGCTTATCTGCTGCATGCCTTCAGCATCAGGGAAAAATGTTTCATCAGCATCATGTCAAGGAGACAAGCCTTCAGTTTGCAGGTTCAAGCAAACTGTCTGCTTCTTTCACCGTTGTTCACTTCGACATTGTTCTTAGCAGTGAATCAGCCCACATGCAGCCCACCAGACTAGTTACTTTTCTATTCCAACTATGCTGAAGTCAAAAGAAAGCCTTGTTTGATATTTTTGAAACATTATGGCTGGGGCATTGAGAAGCCTGGAAACCAGTTACACAACCCTGACAGAATCTCACGCCTTTAGCGATGTTGACAGACTGTAACATGTAATATCCATTTATGGCCATTCTTAGTCTGCCAAGCTTTGAGCCTGTATCTTATCTTGTTTGCATGTGTAAATGGGAGGAGCCAGGAAAATCACACTAACAGATTTCATGGAAGGTGGCTGAAAAGCAGAAAAGGCTTCTGAAAGCAGAACAGTCTGCAATGGCATTTGCAGGTTTCTTTCTAGCTAAGGATTCCCTCCATCTCAAATTGCCCAGAAAACAGATGTGCAGACATCATAACCACCCAGTTACCACAAATTAACCATGAGCATACTGTGCTCCATTTCTGTTGCAGAGGTGCACAAAACACTGCTGCAGAGACCTAGTCTCTACCTAGTCTAAGGCTGTACCAATTTAAGACAGGAGCCTGGTTTCCACAGACTCATACAAAGTCATGCTCTCCTGAAGAACCAAGCAGCCAGCAAAAAAGTTTTGGTGACTGCTCTAACGTTTGCTCATCTGACGCAGTGAAAATGTGTGCCTTCACAAACACAGTGTGCCATGGGTTCTGCTTATCACCTGAACCTGCCTTACACCATCGTAGAAAGAGCACTGAAAATTATGTGATAATGGTTCTTTTACTCATCCCTCACGTATCATATTGATTTTATAATACCAAAGAAGAGCAACCACCATGATCAAGGAAGTGGCTGGACGCCGAACTGCTGTTCAGAGACTTCTGAGAGCTTCCTCACCTCCTGATGGAACACGCATCACAGAACATAGGGCAGGAAGGAAGATAGCGAGGATATCTAGTCCACCACTTCCCTGTCTGAATTAATCATCAGTTTTATATATTTTAAGCAAGTGCCTGTTTATCCTTAAAACCCCCAACTGTGAGGGCTCTGTAACCTTTCTAGGCAATCTTCCACTGCATCAATATGTTCCGTGCTGAAAGCCTTCCCTGGGAAGGGTAAGGCAAGTATCTCTTGCTACCGTACAAGCCTGCGATACACAGAGATTACTTTTGTCCCTCTGTAGAGCTACGGTTTTGTATTTTCAGACCACTACTGTCTCTCCCTTTAGTCATAGTCTACAGTTACAAAAATCTTCTGGATAGTTCTCATGACCTGATACTGCAATGGTTTACATCTCCCCTTGTAGGCAGAATGGGAGGAAGGTCGACAGAAATCCATTCCAACATCATATTGCTTTCAACTTGAAGGTACCTAATGCATTTAACTGAAGGTTTTCCCAGCATAAGCTGCTCCAAGGTCTGGTTTTACTCCACAGAAGCCCCCAGCAGTGGCTTCTACAAGAGAGGCTATGCAGCAGCTGAGATCATCTTCCAAGTTGTGTAGCAACTGGTGGGGAAAGACCAACAGCTTTTGTTGGGGGGAGCATGCAGGAAGAGCAGGCTCTGAACCCACCTTCCTAATCTACATGTCACTGTTAGCCTGTCCAATTATCCTCAGGTTTGCCTCAGCTTGTGAGCACAGTCAATAGCTGGACAGCTTGATGCTGTGACGCTTACCAGCTGGTGTGCAGTAGGCACTTGGCAGCCTGGGCTTGGTTTTAGGGTTGTTTTGGGGTGGTTTTTTGACTTTATGGAACAGGTGACAGTGTTTTTTGCAGTCTGAAATCTCTATGCAAACAATGAACACTTGCATTTATCACCCTCCCACAAACAAAACTGAAGAACGCTCTGTTCTCACAGGTGAGATGGAGAAAGGATCCATTTACAGACACATCCAGGCTCAGCAGGCCTGGCCCAACGAGGGGAGAAGAGTCTGAGCCCAAAGAAAATGTGTGGTGCCACATGCTGGCAGAGATACAAACATGCTGATAATGCAGGTCCTCAGTCTCCTGCCCTGGGGCTCCTCAAGGCCAGGCCTGGCATGAACATTTGCAGCACTACACAAAACCTGCCATGGCTCACAGCCTGCCTTGGTGGAGGGACTGGGCTTCACAACACCAGCAGACACCTCAAAGTGACATCCCCAGTCCTGTGTGAGACCCACAGTCTACCCACTGCCCTGGTGTCAGAGGTCAAGGACAAGATCCCTTATGCCCTCACTAGTGTCTCCAGTCCCCCTGTGCTCCAAGGCCAGTCCAGGCGCATAGAGCTTTTACAGCTTCATTTGATTTTGTTCCTCTGATGACATTTTTTTTCTACGCCCGCCAGTTCTTAGGGAAAAAACAAAAGGACTTACCATCAGGAACAATCTTCTAGTCTCAGCTGTGGCTGGAAATAAATGGTTCAGGGGAAAAAATAACAGAGGGTGTCAGTCAGTTTACCACTTAAAAATGGAACATTTGGCCTAACCAACCCATCTAGTCTCGCTCCCTAACAGAGCTAGACAAAGAGTGATGCATTCCCTCTGTCTTGGCCATCTCTATGGTGCTGTGGCACGCTGGAGGTAGGTCTCTCTCAGTTAATGGCCTGGCCTCTAGGGATTTCTCCATCTCGTTCAGAGTCTGGTCTAGGCAAGACGTTCTCGAGCCCTCTGCTCTACATTTGGGTTTATGGGCAAACACTGCAGTTTCCGATGTTTCCCTTTTCCCTTTCTGTCACCCACCTGTCTTGTCTAGGTAGATTGCATGACCTGCACTGGTTGCCACATAGATGTGGCTCTGAGTAGCAGCATCCTTTCAGCTGTCTATCAAGAGCCCATATCTCTTCAGGGCAAAAGGCAGAACTCAAGAATGCATGAAAACAGTTAACATCATTCTTCCTGGTGTAAATTTTCTTGAAATGCTGCATTTCATTTGCTGCTGCATTGCCTATTTATCCAGCTTTATAAGGTCCCTCTTGGTTTTGTCATTTCTCCTCCAGCTTTTATTGCTCTTAATCATTTTATGTCACTGTCACTTTTGCTGCCTACAATCCCATTTTAGACCATTCATTAAAACCATTAGTAACACAGATCCTTGGGGAACACAGAAGTTGTATTTTGGTCACCTTGAATTATGGTTTACTAACCTGTGCCTGGGTTTTGCTTGGTGCAACTGTCATATAGCTCAAGCTGGCACCTGTGGGAGTGACCCTGGCAGGGAAGAAGCCGAGTTAGCCTGCTGTCAGTCAACAGCAGGAGGCGTGTCGTTTAGGAGGAGACAGAGGGGCTTGGTCAGTAGCTGATTGGAGGAGAGTACACTTGAAACCAATCCAGGTAGGGCACATATAATAAACAAGTACTAGAAGTTTATAAAACTATGCGATAAGAGCAGATGCAGAAGCAGTTGCAGTGCGCAGTTGCTGCAGTTGTATTTCAATAAAGGTTTTGTGTGCACACAAGCTGTTGTCACGTTGTCCATCCCAACCGATCGCGACAATTGGTGATCCACCACAGGCACCCTGGTTCATTGTCTGCTGGCTGACCACATCTCCCAGGAACTGTCAAACCAGAGGGACAGATGGGGCCCAGACGTCTGCCCTGCAATATGCATCACATCCTACCTGCCCTGGCCATGAGTGAGAGAAATGAGGCATACAGAAGAGGCACAAACGATGCTTGACAGACTCTGACCTGGGCAAAGTCAAAGTTGAAGAGATTCAGTTGGTTTTGCCCTTGAGCTGTCAGGATCTTATTACTAAGGTGCTGTCATATGTGACCACTGTGGTTTATGCTAGCTTAGCTCTCAGTTAGACCAAACCCAGGAGAAGCTGCTGCTCCTTAGGAGAGAAGGTAGATTCAATAACAAGTGAGGATGGCACGTGAGGAAATCCAGACTGTTGCAAGCTAGGTATGTTGCTGCTCTCCCTCCTCCGGTCAGTCAGGATGTGAGCCAGCCCGTTGCATCCTGCTCAAGAAACAGCCCTTAATGTATTCTCTTCACAAACAGCTAGTGTAAACAGGGAGTGGGATTGTCCAAGACATCCTAATATGTGCCTACCGTGATCTGCAGCACACGAAAGAGGAGGAGCTGCCTATCACTCAGCAGTGCTCTGTGTCTCTCAGAGCAATGCATATGCCATCACAGCGCTCCAACACAGCCACTGCTACAAAACAGCTGTATCACCTAAGGGATTCGTTCCCATGCGTAGAGGTCAGTGATTTGTCTCTCATCTAGACTGTAATGCAGCAGTAATCTCCGTCAGCGCATCCTCTTTAAACAGACAGAGGAGAATTCGCAAGGACAGCAGTGAATCTGAGGTGGAGTCAGAGCTATGATACAAGGAAAGCAACAGGGGCTGGGGAGTCTCACTGCCAAACCAAGGCTTTAGGGACAGATTTTCAGTTTTGCTTTCCTGTGTCAACCCTCTAAAGATCCTCCCCCCATTGACATGCAAGATATTTTACTGTTGGCCTCAGAGGCAGCAAATCACTCCATCTGCATCACTGGGTCTGAGCAGAAGCAGCAGTGCAATGATGATACCGTATTTCCCAAGAGACTTTAGAACAATATGGTGGAGCAGGTGAAAGGATTTTTAAAAATCATGCAGATTTGGGGTTTTTTTAAGAGCTGATGTAGAAGACAGTACACTGTCTGAATACCATTTTTAGCCCCCATTTGTTATTAAGCCTGACATTAAGGAATGGGCCTCTTGGGGAATATGAATTTTCAAACTAGCATCTTAATATCTACAGACCAGTCCCACAATGATTGATCTTGTAAATTTTTTCTCAAGGGTGTGTGATTTACAATGTTTAAGATCAGAAGCAGAAGAGCTTCATGCTATATATATATATAAAAATTAATAATAATGACAACATCTATCATCATGGGCAGGTGAGATTTTTTTACATTTTAGTGGAAAGGGTGAAGGTTCCCAGACTCATCATGGGACCTTGGAAGCTGAGCCCCTCATTAAAGGCTTACTATTCCCAGGCATTCATCCTACCAAGTGAAATGTGGGTAAGTCAGGATCTTCCTCAGCACCAGAGTACTATGATGAGTACCACATAGAAGATTTTGTCTTTTTCACCTGTTCTAGAAAAGCAAAAATCTGGAAAATGTCATTTGGATGCTGTTTGGAGCATACAGAGAGCCTGGAGCAGTGTGCAGTGCCCTGTTCCTACCGGCACAGCTTATATGCTCTTGGGCTCCGCTGATATCAGTCTCTCAGCTCAAGGGCCGCCCCACCCCTCCCAAGTGGGAAGGACAAAGGAAGGGAAAGAGATATCCTCTTGAAACCAGTAGCAAAGACAAGCCATGGCCAGAGGAACCTGTCCTCCCTCTTGGTCCCACTCTCCTTGCTGCCACTCTTGTAAGTACAGCAAAGCCTCTCTGCACTTCTTGTTCCCCCTTCACAACTGGAAGGGGTTCATTGCCATCATCACTGCAGAGCATTGGAGCCACTGTTGGTCCCCAGTGGGTCTCTCAGTGCCTCAGGTTGCCTTCACCTGGTCGTCGTTCAAATCAGTTATAATGGAGAAATGAGGAAACAAGAATCCCCTTTTTCCTTCAAGTGTAGAGGTATTTGCCCCTGGATAGACTGGGATGTAGTTCAGAATTTTGTAGTTCAGGAGAATTTTTACAGCCTCATAATGTTCATGTTGCCTTCCTGAAATGCAGCAGGTATCACCATGAACATACAGGAAACATGTTTCCAAGCTCGGAGGAGAAAAGCTGCTCTTCTCCCAAGCAGCAATGCTAACACAGGATGGATTGGGTTTGGATTTATTTGGTTTTCTTTTTGCATGGATTTTTCTTGGAGGAAACAAAGGGAAACAACCTGTCCACAAAAGACATTTCTTTTTGAAGGACCACGGGCCATATATTCTGTCAGATTATACGTATCACAGATGGGAAAGGTAGGAAAAAAGAGGTACAAAGCGATCGAGTAATTTTTTTAGTGATAAGAGAAACAAAGTCCTAGCCTGCCTATGACCTCTTCCAACCTTGGAATACCCTTTTCATTTAGAAAACTCTTGCTTACTTTCAGCTTGGAGCCACATTCTCAAAAATAAAACTAACTAGTTGACATACGTACTTTCAATAGCCTCGATATTGTGCTTATTGACCATGGTCTTGCATTTAAGATGTCCACTAGAAGCAGGGAAAAACATGCATATTATGCTCTTGTTCTGAGGTTGCAAAATTGTTTTGCAAACCTCACTTAAGTAAGGCCTTCATACCTGGTACAGAATATTCCTAGAGTTTTTTACAGAGTAATAAATGGAAGCACGGAGAAGTTAAAAAAAAAATTTCAGAGGAAATAACTGTAGAAATGGTACCCTGCCCCAACAGTCTGTTGATCTAAGCAGACCTCTTACAGCTTCGTAAATTATGCCTATGGCACAGGTGGCAGCGGGGCAACAGAATTTTGAGCTATAACTCAGGTGCAAAGCTATTTTTTATTGATAATATAAACCTATCTATGGGTTAAATGAGAAATATGGTCCCACAACAGAAAATTATCTCTCTTACTAATACAAGGAAACTTAATTTCATGATTCCTGTATAATGGAAACTCTCAGTTACTATTCAGCCAGCTGTCCAATCACTAGAGCAATGAAAAGTCAATGTTACATTTACAACTCAAAGCAGATGAGCTGCATGAAAATGTGTGAAAGCTCTTACTGAATCTTATCATCCAGAGTTAATTGTAAAGTGTTTTTCTAAACTGTTAGTGAACAACCACAACATCAATTATGTCCAATTTTGAGAAATTAGAGATGAAGTTAGCATTTTAGAAACACCACTCTGTGAGAGCTCCAAAGTGATCGATTTGTAAGATACTGGGCCTGAAAAAATTCTTCCCTGAAAAAATTCAGCCATCTCATAGATATCCCTGATAAATGAACAGCACATTCAAAGATGTGGTAAAATGTTGGCCTGGATTAGAAGACAGAATAAAACAAGCAATTTCTGTCATCATTTCTGGTGGGGGGCCAGGCTCAGTGCCTTCCCAGCCCTGACTTCATCTGCAGGTTGGTACAAGAAACTCTAACGTCAGTAAGGAAAATCACTCCATCCAACAAGTAGAGTTAGACTGTATGAACCGCTGCAGCAGCCATCCCAATAACATGCCTGGTGAAGGACAAGGGAAGGCTTAAAAGCCCCCTAGTATCCTATTTGTCTATCTGGGCTCACAGAAAGCCAAGCATCTCCCACCAACATCTTGGTGAACAGTCATAACCTTATACAAGCCACATACGGCCATATGTGCTTTCGCAGCTCCTTGCTAACACACAACACTAAGCAGTCACTAAGAGGCTTGGGTTTGACTGATGTTGGTGCTATATGCAAGTACAACTAATTTTCGCAGTCTTTCTCTGCTGTGGCTTTCCACCCGGCATACCACAGGGATAACCATCTTTGCTACCCTCTCTAAAGCAGTATAACAACGTGAAGAGTTCTGGTATTTATTTAAGCAGACTGCTAAGCATGTTAGAGCCCCAGGCACATGCTAGATAGGATACAAAGCTGCATATTTCTTTTCAGAAAGCACACACCCTTCTAGCTCTGGGAAAAGAAAAGAAGGATGACTCACAAGTAGCAGATGTTGGTAGCATCTCTTAACGCACTGCTGGGAGGCCCTCAGAGATTGTAGTGATGTAGGCTCCCTTCAAGCCTACCTAGAATAGACGAGCAAAACACTGTAGCAAGCCAGATCCTAATCCATTCTCTTTGTCTCACTTTATCAGCTGTAGTCACAATATTTTGCTTCTTTGTCAGACCTTCTCACCAAAAACAGTGAAGCACACAGTAAATATCCATTACTGAAGCAGCACAGCATCATCCATGCATATGGTGACGCTGTTATCAGTAGCCCTTGGCAAGTATTATATGTTAATGCTATTGCTAAAGAAAATCAGCTGAGTGTCTTGGTGCAGCCCAGCAGGATTCGAGACCAATAATACAGCAGATAATGCTTTTCTAGAAAAACATAGAACAAATCTAAAAATTAAATGTCTAAGCTCTTTCTTCAGGCAATACATAGAGAGAAGGATTCCTCAGCAAGAAAACTGTATTATCTTGGCCACTCTTCTCAGGAGAAGAAGAGTTGGCCCCTGCAGAAGCGTTTCTCTCTCCCCGGGCCATCGGCTGCTGGGCACACAGGAGATGTCCACATGGGCCAGAGGTGCCCCAGGGACTGCTGAAGGCATCCTGACTGCTGACTGCACATCTCCAGCAGGGATGAAGGAAGGTTTCACTGAGACATTAGTGCGAGACACTAGTGAAGAATAAAATCTCAGAGGAACCCCCTTTGCCACGTTGGGTACCCATAGTGCTGCACACACTGCTTCACAAGTGTGTACAGCCCAGAAAGGAGGTGAGACCTACCACTGCTGGTGGATATAGTGCTGTCAGCAGTAACTCCCACCACCTCTACTGCTCAAACTGACATGTGGCAAAAGGCCAACTTCTCTTCTGAATAAAAGACATTTGTACTGAAGACAAGATGCAAGAACATGGCACAGGTTTGGAACACAGCTGTGGTAAAGAATTTCTTCAGACCTGTAGCACGGAACATTTTTTCTCTTAGTATCAGATTCCTGTCCACAAAACAGGGATAATGACCTCCTCCACCTTAGCTACTCTGTCTGTAAGGCCAGGGGAGCATCTCTCATTTTGTGTATGGATAATGGCTACTGCAATGTATCAGAATTATAGCAAGAAAAATGATGCTATTTAGCTACTTTTGCTGTAGCATCCTCCCTGCCAGCCTCTGCTTGCAGCTCATTGTCCTGTCTCTGCAAGTAAATACTGTGATAGTGTCTAAGAGCAAAACACAGCTGCAGTGAAATATCCGATTCGCTTGCAGCCATTAAACAAACAGAATGCTGGCTCTTTCCTTTTGTTTAAAATATCATTACCGGGAACAAGTCATCTCTCTCACTGCCTTTGCGCTTCAGTGCACACGTTAGGCTTTTAAACCTGACCTAGTTTTGGCTGGAAAGTTTCACGGACAGAATCCACAGACAGCATTACCATGCACGATATTTTCCCTGCTAATCAATACATTATAAAAGCTGGAGCATCTTCCTTTGCTGAAAATGAAGCAAGGGATCAGGAGTCGCAGTACAGTTGGGCTCTAATGCTGCAACTCCTTGTATGCCAACTGCACCATTACACATGCCAGCCTCCTGCCTTCTCTCATCTCTTTTTACTTCCCTGATGCTCCATGTAGCTAATGAAGTCCACTCTGCCCCTCCAACAGCTCCAACAGCACCACTCTGAAAACGGGGAAAGCTTTGCTTTCCCTGCAACAAGCAGTCAGGGTTGACGCACTACAGCAGCATTTGTGGAGACAGATGATGTTTTTAAGGTCTCGGCTTGGATGAGTTTATATCTGAAGTCTTTCATGGCTAGAAGCTCCTGCCTTCAGGGCTCATTTGTTTGTTTTAACTGTGCTCAGGACTTCCCTCAGTGCTGAGCTGCCTCGAGCATGGCTGATAGAGGGGTCAATGTTGTGCAGGGGGTGGGCAAGGCAGAGTTCACAGTGAATAATAACTACTCAGCATTGACCGTAGCCCTGACAAAGGGTAATTAATTCCTGAGGCTTACGCTGGAGCGGGTGGCTCCATCTAGAGATGCCACCATCAGAGTGGGTCAAAATGCATTTTATCACGAACTGAGAACCCAGGAAAGCTGCACATATACCAAACTGTCATCAGGTGTCACTGGCCTCTCCCTGTTGCTTCATGCAGGTCCATGGGGCCCAAGCAAGGGGTCAGCCAAGGCGCCAAGAGTGCACAGCTTAGATGTGTAATTGGACTCGTATTCAGGGCCAGTGCGGCTCACATGAAAAGGGAGGACACAGTGTCTCAGGTCTGGGGAGCGTGCAGATGCAAGAGCAGCAGGAAGCAGGAGGGAAGCTGGGAGTCAGACAAAGGAGAGAAGCTGGATGTATTAATCTATGAGGATGTTCAGTTTATCCATGCAAAAAGCACCTTCAGAACATGATGGCAGGACAACAATAATAGAAAAGCATAGATTCCACTTCACATCCTTTCAGCTGAAGAGTCAAAGGGGCAGACAGTGAAATAAGGACCACAGCAGAAATGCCTGATCACAGATCTGGGGATGAACACAAAGAAATGGCTGCAGCAGCTGTTTCATGCTAGAATTTCTGATGCTGGTGTCACAGCTCAGGGCTGGGCCAGCCGTTAGAGGAATAACAGATGCTCTCTATTAACCCCTCTCCCTTCCCAAAAGGGAAGAAAAAGGAAACAAGGGAGAGAGACTTATGGAAACTTAAGGAAAACTAAAATTGCTTTAATGATAATCATAAGAATAAAATGAGATGTATACAAATATACAATACCAATGCTGAACCCAACCCCCCTGAGGGCAATGACATCATTATCCTCACTGATGCTGTGGGCAGTCACTGGGGAAGACCCAGACTGGGCTCAGTGGCAGACAGGAACCGGATTCAGGAGCTGGATTCAGGAACACACGGATTGGGATCAAAGACGGAAGACGCCGGACATTGAAGAAGAGGGATTGACCCTTGTGACCCCTCAGCTTTATACCGAATATGACATCTATGGGATGGAACACCTTGTTGGTCAGTGTAGGGTCACCTGTCCTGTCCGCTCCTCCCCACAGGTGCAGCCTCTCACTCACTGCACCCCCACCGTGGCACACACACAGGATTTAGCAGTGACCTCGGTCTGCACAGGAGCAAGTATAAGCCAGAGCCTTTCTGCATCCCAGTCCCTTGAAGCGACTGTAAACATCAAGCGTTACCACTGCTGGAAGCAGATACTGTCCACAAAAATACACCGTTAACTTCAGACAGAGCCATCACTGAGAAGAGACTGCGCTGGAAAGTGAGATCAAGGACCAGAATGAGTTCTGCTCTAATTCAAACCTGGCCAGCAGGTGAGGAGGTTACACAGGCATAAAAAGCCATGGGCAGAGAGAAAGAGTGACCCCTATCCTTATACCTGTGCTCACTAATCTGATCATCTCCAGAAGCTCTTCTCTAGTAGGTGTTCGGTAATGAAGCTAAAAGTTGCACATAAACAACAAAAAAATATAATTGATTTATGTTTTTAGTGTTATTAATAGCAAGTATCTAGATGAAGTGTAAATCATACTGGAATTAGAAGGAGATGTGGAAAACAATTAATCCTGCTGTACCCCTGCGGTTGCTTCTGTAAGGGGGAATAGTTATATCAGTTACAAGCATTCAAAAAAACCCGCAAGTCAACTATCCCAAAATTATTAAACTTTGTTTGCTTTTTCATAAGTTTTTCTTTTAAGAAAAAATTGTGTTATGTTTTTAACAATTTGCCACTAACACTGGCAACTTTGGTGCTCACATCCCAGAGCTCTGTCATGAAAACCTTGCTTATCTAAATTGAAAAGCTGAGCTACTTTTTAGGAGGCTGTTTTTCTAATGAAAACACACAAATTGTCGACTTTTCTGATGAAATCCCCAAAGCCAGCAACACTGACCAGGATTCCTGGAGTTAGGTTTTTATTATAAAAGGAGGAACTAATTTTCTTAATGTCTCATACCTAAAGTTAATCTCTTGACAGCAGAGAAGGGCTCATGGAAACAGAGATTAGACAAGCACAGGCTCATCAACTGCTTTGTGGTGCTGATTCATCCTGAGAGGCAATGGGTTTCAGGGACATAGGGCCAGGAAATCCAGGCTGAGTCAGCGTCACCTCCAGACGGTCGCATGACATCACAATCACACACCACTGCACTAAAAGGACATGAAGAGAAATCAGCATCATCTGCTGGACCAATGTTCCCATGTCCAGCTTTCACGACAACATGTCCTGAGGCATAACGTAGTATATGCCATAACGAGACACATTTCACTTGGAGCTCCTAATTGTTCTGCAAGTGAGTGAGGTCTCAGGGACATAGGACAGACCTATATGAATAACCTTCTGGAAGATGCATCAGACGTGAGGCACTGCAGCAGCTATAAACATCATTGTCACACAGCACAGACACCTGCATGGAATTACACAGGATCTGTAGGCTTCACTGTCTGGTACGAGCTGCTTACGGACAACTCACATCTGTGCTAGAGGCACTGAGGTATCTACGGGATGTGGTCCATGCTAGTATTATCTATAGTGTCCTTGCTTTCCTGTCTGTGTCTGAAGCCTGCAATGCCTTTCTGCAAAATATATTAACATCCTCCCTGCCTCAGTATAGTACAGTTTGTTTCTTTGCTTGCTCGTTTTCATGAACTTACAGGCTTCCCTTAATAAGCAGCCATCAAATGTTGAAGCAATGTATGGGAGAAAAGGGAGTGTGGGGGGAGGAAGAAAAAGAAAATCCGAGGGAGGAAACAGATTTCGATTTGTGATTTCCAAGAGGCTAATATAAAAAGTAGGAGGTGGGAGGGAAGCGTTTGAAAATTTCATTTTAAAAACGCCCCTGCAGTCTTTTCCCAGCAGCAGCGGTGGGGCTGGATGACACATCTGTAGGTGAATCGCGAGGGGCAAGAAAAGTCCTTGGTGAGTTTCCCCAGCGCTCCCG
>NW_010409854.1:0-251 GCF_000710305.1 Buceros rhinoceros silvestris
CGCCGCAAAAGCTGCCGCCGCCACCGCTTGCTCAAAGCCGCCGCTGCACCGCTTTCGCCGTCCGGAGCCACTGCGCCGGAAAAGCCGCCGTGCCGCGTCGGTACGTGGCATCGGAGCCCCACTGCAAGTGCCGAGCTGAGCCCAGACTGCCTGTGCACCCGAGAGCTGTTTGCTTTTGCTTTGCCTCAACCCACAATAGAGACTGGTAGGACTTTGTGCCAATTCCACTCTATCTCGCGCTGCCGGGTCAT
>NW_010409854.1:467-5051 GCF_000710305.1 Buceros rhinoceros silvestris
TCACCACTGCAGATTGGGTTTTGCTGTTGCTACCAACTGCCGGCTAACCCTCGCTTTCCCAAAACCCTCACTATCTCACTGGTTTTCCTTTGTATTTAATATATCCCTGTTTGTAGTGTTATTAAAGTTTGTTTCAGTTTTCCAAAAAGCATTTTAGAGGTCTCACTAATTCTTTTCTCCCTTCCCCTATCTCTGGTGGGATAGGGAAGGGTATTGTCGTCATCGCACCTGGCTCACCTCGGCCAACCGTTGACAGAGAGTAGGAAGTGTAAGCAACAGGTGACCCTCTACTTGAGGGAAGGCTCTGCAGAGGGGTCTGGACAGGCTGGATTGATGGGTTGAGGCCAATAGTATGAAATTCTCTAAGACTAATTGCTGGGTCCTGCACTTGGGCCACAACAAACCCCTACAGGCTTGGGGTAGAGCGGCTGGGCGAGGGGCCCCGGGTCAGGAGGCTCCGCAGAGTGATCTGGACAGGCTGGATCAATTGGCTGAGGCCAATGGTGTGAAATTCAACAAGGCCAAGCGCCGGGTCCTGCACTTGGGCCACAACAACCCCCTGCAGCGTTACAGGCGTGGGGAACAGCAGCTGGAAAGCTGCCCAGAGGAAAAGGACCTGGGGGTGTTGGTCGACAGCTGATTGAACATGAGCCAGCAGTGTGCCCAGGTGGCCAAGAAGGCCAACAGCATCCTGGCTTTTATCAGGAATAGTGTGGCCAGCAGGAGCAGGGAAGTGATTGTTCCCCTGCACTCAGCACTGGTGAGGCCACACCTTGAGTCCAGTTTTGGGTCCCTCACTATGAGAAGGACATTGAGGTGCTGGAGCCTGTCCAGAGAAGGTCAATGAAGGTGGTGAAGGATCTAAAGCACAAGTCTTACGAGGAGCAGCTGAGGGACCTGGGGTTGTTTAGTCTAGAGAAAAGGAAACTTGGTAGACCTCATCATTCTCCACAAGCAACTGAAAGAAGGTTGTAGTGAGGCTGGGGTCAGCCATGTAGCAAGTGACAGGATGAGAGGAAATGGCTTCAAGTTGTGCCAGGGGAAATTTAGGTTGGATATTAGGAAAAATTTCTTTACAGAGAGGGTAGTCAAGCACTGGAACAGTCTGCCCAGGGAGGTGGTGGAGTCCCCATCCCTGGAGGTGTTTAACAGCTGTGTGAATGTGGTGCTGAGGGACATGGTTTAGGGACCCTGGCACTGCAGGGTGAACAGTTGGACTCGATGATCTTAAAGGTCTCTTCTAACCAAGTGATTTTGTGATTATAAGCAAATTTATAGCATGAAGAGATACTAATATCAGAGAGAAGAATAAATAGGGCAACAATTCTCTTCTGTTTTGCCTTTGCCTTTTCACAAAAGTTGAATGACAGAGGATTTAGTTCAGTTTTCAGCAGTCTCACTAAGGCGGCTATTTGGAGTCACTGACTTTCTGTTCATCTTGATGGCATTAACAAGCCCTAATTTATGAGAAAGAAAGGTACTTTCCTCTCCAAGCAATGGCACTCTACTTCTTGGCAGCGCTGGCCCTCTTGTTCACATCGTAAGGGAGATCACAGAATATCTCAGCCAAACACATCTCAAGTGCACCAACTGCTCTTTTTTTGTCAAAAGAGAAAGGATTTGTCTGTTTGCTTGGTGGGAAAGGGGAAAGAAAAGGAGAAGAGAGATCAGCTTGGATTTTTGTTCTCTCCAAAGGGGCTCATTACTAGTGTAGCTTGACACACAGCAGAAACTAAGCAATTTTCAAAGTTTGAGGGACGTGTTTTCTACAGAACTTGTGTTAGATATTAATTTAGCCCAGGTTGTCCAAGCACAGACTCTTACCTAAAAGCAGATTGAGAATTTGGCCATCCAGCCAATAAGCTAAAAACACAGAGATTTAAGTCATTGTGACTTTGGACAGTACTAATCCAAGTAATACAACTCATAAACAGATTTAGATCAGGCATCAGAATTAATGATTTCTCTCAATGTACAAGACAGATTTTGCTCTTCACAGATGTCACTTTTAAAATACAATCAAATTTGAAGATTAAAAAAGGTGAGGCAGGAGACAGATCAGCTTGCCTCTGAAATTCACAAGACCGAAACCTGGAATTGAAGTATTCTAGCTGCAGTTCACAGTCTCCCGGAATCAATAGGAGGTTTCCCATTGCAGTATGAAGACTGAATAATGTAGTTGGTATCAGCTTTTGGTTGTTGTTATGCCAGAGCACTCAGTAAGGTGTTTCCACACATTATTTGGGCCATCCAGGCAATAATGAATTTTCAGATGGCAGACATCCCTTCATCCTCAAGAAACTGAAAGTCTTTATCTTTCCTTACATGTAGAGCAGATTTATAATCTCGGGTCCTGGAATTATCCTGGGATGTGTGTTTGCAGACCTGAACTTCCTTTATCTCCAAGATATGAAGTTAAATGTTCTTTTTAGAATGAAATTGTTCTTTTAGTATGCAATGTTAATAATTTTGCATTTATCTTCATAATAGGAATATGAGTACAAATAGAAACTAATCAGGATGGTGTTAATTACAGAACTTTAAAATAATGCCCTGCTAACCTGAAGTACTGGTATATCTAGCATGCTGATTTTTGTCATGTACACCACGAAGTGAGGGATCTTCCAAAATTCTGTGTAAGCAGGCATGAATCCAAAGGCCACCACTTCTGGCTTGCAGGTTGGTTATGAATGTAGAAATTATAATCTAGATTCCACACTAGCCCAAGTGTGTATGAATAAAGGTCCCCTCTGGACAATGCTTACCTTACAGCCTTCATACTCATCCCGGTGACTTTGAGATGTGACAGACACAACTTCCAAACAACATGGAAAAGCAGTTTCATCACGTGCCAGTGAAAATACTGGGTTAAGCCTATTCTACTTTGATCCTAGAACATGCTACATTATTGGCTACCAGACAGAAAGATTTTTTTTTTTATAACAGCTATCATACTCAGGTTCTGTATCAGAAAATATTCAGGAAACACATGGGTAATTTGCACTACCAGTGGAGAAAGCATCTCCAGTATTTTCTCCTTCATAGAGCAGAAGATGCTATGTAGCCAGATTAGATCATACTAAGCACGTACTGTTTTTGTGGTGCCAACAGACTACATGAGTTGGTTGGTTACAGAGAGCCATGGTCACCCAAGAATTAGCCAACATGGTGGCCTGGAGTAGTCTAGATTTAATTTCAGCTAAGCACTTTGAAGCACTAACTTTGCAGATGCATCTCACTGCTTACCCTAGGGGTCAGAGAGAGAGAAACTGTAGGAGTTTTGCTAGTCTGTCAGTATGCTTTGTGAGATCCACCAGCTTCAGCACTGTCCCAGATTGCACACCTTCTGTCTAGCAGCAGGCAGTGTAAGCGTGATCATTATCCTATCGGAGTTTCTTGCAGAAACTGTCAAATAAGTGTCTCTTCCCCAAAGAAAGCTTGATTCTCCATTATTGTGGTTGCAGCCAAGTTCTTTGATTGCCGATGGGAACAAATGCCTGACACGGCGTTGCATCTGACAAGTTAGCTGGAGGCAAGACAAGAAGGGTCTCAGGTTGTTTCTACTTTAGGAAATGTCTGTTTCTCAAGAGAATGAGATAGGAAAAATGGTCTCTCGGCCTTTCCCAAAGACAAAAAGAGTTCAGTGCAAGTAGGCATTGTGGTAATCAAGGAACCAAATTATATAATCTAATTAACAGGTTTATAGCTAGAAGTTAAGAATCTTGGACTTCCTCTGTACCATTATATGAAACAACTTCAGCATTGCTCCAGATATAGCTCCTCTGGCAGTAAATTCAGTAAACCAATCACTTTGTAAGTTTGTAAGTTTTAATAAGCAAAATATCTGGCAGATTAGATACAGGGATGCTCTCTATATACTTGCAAGAACTTTGCTGATTGATTGTTTTTATTACAATCATTCTGGGCAGTCCCGGACACAAGTTGAATATATAAATACTAGACTAATTCCAGAAAAAAGGAATATGTTTTTGTTTTACTCCCCTAGCTTAACCAGTGATCTGCTAGGTATCCAGGGCTTAGTTTTCCAATAGGAAAGCGACACATGAAATACCAGTCAATTTTGTCAAAAGGTTTCATATGTGGGCCTGAAAGGTATTTGCAAGTTCTTTGATGCCATGTTTTGTTAGAACCTCCAACCTTAGTATTAACTCAAAGCACTTACAGAATACAGGCGGAAAACTGAAAAATCAGATAAAAAAACCTCTGCAGCAGACTTTGTGGGAGGCTGATGCAAGGAGACTTCAGGTTTCAGGTTCATGTCCTTAAGGATAGCGAACTGAAGAGAGCTAGAAGGAAACACAGTTTTTTTCTGGGTATATGCCACAAGGCTCAGTCACCCCAGAAAGCTCAGCAACACCTTATCAAGTATTCAGTTAGAAACAAATGTTTGTAAGCTGAACAGAAGTGATAGATTGCTTTAGAAACGCTTCGCAATCCTTCCCTCAGAGATCCTTTTGTTTCCTAACCTGCTTTATCTGGTACAAGAGGAGGTGATCGAGATGGTTGTGACGGTGAAATGCAGCGGCGATGCTGCAGAGCAAGCAGCCGTGAGAGGCTGCTGGC
>NW_010409854.1:5509-25540 GCF_000710305.1 Buceros rhinoceros silvestris
CCTTCACAGCCGCCTGCGGCTCGGCCCGGTGGAGGGAGAGGGCTGCGGTCAGCAAGCTCCATCGCAGAACTCCGGGCATCGCGTACTCGGACTTTGCGTGAAGGAACCCGTGTTTGGATGCAGTCCAAATGCATCTGCAATAACAGATAGCTTTCTGGCAAATACAAGAGGAGATCTCCTGAAGTTTCAGAGTAAGCTATCAGATTAAAGCATTGCTAACAATAAACTGCGACATGCAGAGTGAAGAGATGCCGAAACAAGGCTGGAAAAAAACCCATATGTTTTCTCAAAGTGCAGATTCAGCAAAGCTTAACTGTTTTTTGAACAAGGTCTTTTTAGTCTTACTGAAATACTGTCCTTGCACTTTGTTCTTTCTTTAGTGTTTTTAGAGATGTGAAATTCTGGGGGTGTTCTCGCTTCACAAGAGGGCAGCTATGAAGAAGGCAACCACTGACAGGAATAGTTTAAACTTACAAGATATTACATGGTAACAAAACGTGCTGGTCTGTCGTCTTTATTTGAAAATTTTTCCTCAGCATGCTAAAAAATTATCTAGCAAGAAATCAACCAAGCAACAAAAAAAAAAAAAATGTGGAACGATTCTAAATGCAGATCTGTATGGAAATAGATGTAAGCCTGGCTCTGTGCAGGCGTTACTGTATGAGCTGCAGTAACAAGGCACGACCAGAATGGAGTCCTGTTGAGCTGTCATACCAAAGCGGATGTAACCAACAGTCTTACTGCTTTGATCAGATGGATGCTTCAAAAGGTGGT
Organism: Buceros rhinoceros silvestris; assembly: GCF_000710305.1. Lineage (NCBI taxonomy): Eukaryota > Metazoa > Chordata > Aves > Bucerotiformes > Bucerotidae > Buceros > Buceros rhinoceros. Next base: position 6,284 of record NW_010409854.1, read on the forward strand.
TTCAGATGGATGATCTGGGATAATTCAAAGAGCATCTCGAGAAGGACTGCAAAGGGTTTTTTCAGAACATTATTACAAGTCTTCAAATCACTAGAAGAAACAAAAAAGTGCTTTGGGAAACAGACTACTTTCTTCATTTGCTAGTCTGCTGCAATACCTAAATGTAGGGAGAAGTTTAGAGATAAGGAAACAAGAAAAGAAGAGCAAGCTCTGAAGCAAGTTGTGAAGGAAATGAAGTCCACAGACAAGACAAAGTGGGTCTTGGAAAAAGGCTGACTTTCACTATACGGTCTTAAGAGTAACTGCCCTGATGTTAGATGCATGACTTGTACAGTACATGAAAAAACCTGGGCAGATTTGAGAACCAGAAACTTTAGACAACTTTAAGCTTGTTCTTTAGACAAGGAAAATTGGTAGGTGGAGAGAAACATGAAACATTCGCAGTGCCTGTGTTATAGCCAGCAAAAGTAGATCTTCTCTCATATAAACCTCCAGAAGTCACTTAGATTTACCATTAATGTCACTATGGCATTTGCTGATTACGGCATATCTGAGGTAGAGCTCTCACATTTTGAATATTCTTATATAGAAGTGCCCACATTTTGTTCTGGAAGTCCATCACCTGAATGCCTGTAGGAGCTAGTGCACCTGCATTTCTTCTCATTGCAATGAAAAGGAAACGGATTTGCAAATACTTCTCCTTCTCTGCTTTTCTTACACGCCTCTTAACTCACTCCCTGCAATTCATAGCATTGCTTGAAAGGATTCACATTGCCAACTGACTTGCTTCAGGAATGAGAGAACACATACACATTAGAGCAGTGTATGAGAAGTCAGTGTTTTCCTTCAGGAATAGCAGTCACCTGGCATGAGCCACAAATATTTGAGAGCATACATTATTGCCTTGCCCTCTGCTGAGAAAAGCCGAAGTCTCAGCTGTCAACACTGCTCTCATATAAATCCAGTGAGGGCAAGGGTCCAGAGGCTTGCCATTCCCCTCCAGCCATATCTGCATTTTTTCTTCATCTTTAAAGCAAGTTCAGAAAATGTTAGCATATGTATTTTAATGGCAAGTTAATGGTGTCAATCACCAGATTTTGTCTGGGGCTTGATTTTACTATACCTGGGAGCTATGAGATTTAATTTTTGTTCTTAGCATTACTACCAACTTAGCTTGGTGTTTCAGAAACACCTTTAAGATGTTTCAGTTTTCATAGTCCTGCTTTCAGACACTGGAAACCTGTTTAAGCACGTGGAGTACTCACTGGTTGGACAAAAGATGAGGAGGAAATACAAAAACCCAGGATCACTAAAAGTAAAATTCAAGTGCTGGGGCTGACCAGCCTGAGGTCTCCAAATGTCACAGCTCAGCATTTTAAATGGGTAGAGTGGTGCCAGTAACCACTCAAGGAAACAACAGATTGATTGTTGCTGATGGCAAAACTTGACTCCTTCAGCGAAGTGTCCATTTGCAATAGCACCCTCCACCCTGAAGCCACAGCCATGAGTCAGGGAGCATCATTTTGCTGCTGGGGACTGTTCTGCTGAGCAAAGTAAAAGTGACCTGCTTATGTCTCCTGCTTACTTCCTTCCCAGGAGAGAGAAAAAAACTCACCAAAAACCAAGCAGCCTCTTGAACTTGCAAACAAACTGAAGCCAGTATTCTGTAAAGTCTGTGCCTTACATCATGAGTATTGAAGCTTTAGTTATACCTTTGCCTGGCTAAGCAGAAGTCTAAAGAAATTCTGTCTCAAACATTAATAAGAAATTAAAGTAGCAATCTGGCAAGCAGAGATGGACATCCTTTGACCTGTTCCTGTCTGCTCTCCAGCCTTAGCTCACCTTTCTTGTTATGCTGGGGCCTTAGAACAGATTGCCACTCTGGTATCCAATCAGACAACAACTAAGAAAAATTTTTGCTTGATCTAAGTTGCAGCAGTACCAGGCAGTGTGATGTGGTTCCTCCTTTCTGGCACAGAGCTGCTACAGTCCATCTCCTCAATAGATATTACTATGCCTGAAGAGGCAGCTTCCAGGAAAGCCACAGTTCCTTCCCGGCTTAAAGGAAAATCCCCATTTTTAATAGCTTTTCCAAGAATATGTATTTTTATTTACTATGGACATCATTGTCATCTGTGCCACTAATAACCCCATACAGGAGCCATGTTCCTTTTAAGAAAGTTTTCAGCAGAAGTCATTGTCAACAATGGCTATCTATCTGCTATGGCATCAAGTGAGTCTTTTGACCTTTTCATCCCAGTTTCTGATTCAAAGAGTAGCAGAACTATGGAGACAACTGTGTAAGCCCAATACACTGCCACTCATTGGTAGTCACTGGTTCAATAGCTATAGCAGTCGAAGGGGTGGTACAATGTTGCCCTTCTGAGACAAGGCAGAACTGGAGAAAGAAGCCTTTATTTAAGCAAAGCGTTGCTAATAGTCATAACTGTGATTTGTTAATTCATGTTTTCTCACTTGAGAAATTCATACACATCTAAAGTACCGGGAAAGTTTTGGCACAGTCCTCAGTGAAAAGCTGTCCTAAGTGACAGATCTCGGCTATGGGAATAAGCATCCTCTTCCTCGTATACTCCAGTGGAAGCAGCGTCATTCGACCCAAGAGAACCAAGAGGAGGTTACTATTGTGCTATTTTTTGTAAAAAGCTGTTTATCTCAAGTAGATCTCTACCATTGGTCTGATTCACAGAGCAAGAGTTAACGCCCCATCACCACCTTCCCATTCACTAATCTCTCCTGCACATGTGCTGCTTTGCTATTCCAATTATTGCCTAAGCTTCCAGGCTCAGAAACCCCACTGGTTACTTGATGACCATTGAACACTTCAGTCTTTTTTAGCAGGGCTCCATGACTTGAGGCCTTTGCCCCAGAGAGTAGGCAGGATTTGTATTAGATTACATCAATGCCACAAACTTATCATCTCCTGTCACTAGAAGTCTCTCCCAAGGGAAAGGAGATCATGGGTAGGATACTTCCCAAGTGAAATCCATGAGCCTCCTCCCAGGTAGCTGCTTGCTTTGGAGTAAACAGCAGGTCAACCCACAAGATGGCTTTCTTCTTGTATTTTTGAGTCATCAGGTTTGGAACACATCTACAAATAGCTCAGAGTAATTTTAAATAGCTGCACGTAAATGACTACCTGGGTGCGCTTGTCTGCTCCAAACTGATATTCATGGAACAGGTACTTCACCTGTCTCTCAAAAGAGCAGCACCAGCATCACAGACAGCTGTTAACACCAAAGGCAGGCAGATGCCCTCTCACAGGTTATAGTTTTGAATATAAAAGCCCTATTTTCCCTCCAGAGAAATGAATGGTAATTGTAGCAAGCCATACACAGGTCAGTTCCCAAAAGGAGAGAAAAGTAAGTGCATGAATTGAGTTCAGCCGGATTGCATCCCTTCTATCCAAGGCACTGCCGCAATCCTCACCTGAAACTTTCAAGTGCTTATTATGTACTTACTGGATTTGAGTTTTCAAGCTTCTACAAACAGCTTCCACATGGCACAATGTTTCTCAAACCAGTAATCCTAAGTAAAAAACTCCAAGATAATGACACAAACTTGAGGGGCCCTCAGAGTTTCCTTTTAAAGAGGACTGAGAAAACCAATCAGGAAAGGCATCAGCGACTTCAGTAATTAGAGTATTATTTTGTTTATTTTAGGATTAGTCCAAAGTCAGTAAATACGCAAAAGCCTCAAAAAAGAATAGAAAAAAACTAAGATTAGTTGTTCTAGTAAGGGGGGGAAAAAAAAGCTAAAAAAGAACAATTTTTTTTCACGGTCTGTAGACTTAAAGGCACAAGAGGGTAACTAATTGTACACGTACAAACATATCCACCCCTCACAGCAGTGCAGGCTGGGGACTGACTTACTAGAGACACGAAAATGCCCACAGGGTTCTGGTGGGCAGTGAGCTGAGCCCTGGCAGCAGAAAGACCTGGGCTGTACGAACGGGAGCACTGCCAGTAGGTTGATGTATTACTCACCTTTCCTCAGCACTCGTTAGGCTGCACTCAGAGTACCGCATCCAGCTTTGGAGTGAGTTCAGCAGAGGACCCCCAGGATGCTAAGGGTGCGGGAGCATTGCCCTATGAGTCTGGCACGGGTCATCTTGGTCAAGGGATGGCTTTGGGAGTGCTTACAGTCACCCACAATGCCTACGGGGAAGTGACCGAGGAGTTGGAGTCAGGCTTTTTACAGCAGTGAATGGTGGGAGGAAACTAAGAAGAGAGAAACTAAGGAAGACTTCCTGACCTCCCTTCTTTTCTGAATTTCCATATGATCTTACAATCCTATATAAATAATTTTTCTATAAAGTTGTTACTTACAAAGTCAACAAGTATGAAAATATGTGGACCAATGTATTTGATGCTTAACAAACAGCAGCGTATTTCCAGGAAATCCACCTAAAGAGAATTGCAGGGGCTGGAGTCTGTACTTATTACCTACTTTTTACAACTGGAATAGCATATTACAGCCAAAAAAGGAAAGCCAAAGAAATCACTTGACTGATTTCTGACATAGTTTTTTGTGATCTGAGCTATGACAAGGCTTAGGGGATCAGTTGAGGTAGACCTCATTTTGACAGGCCTGTGCATACCTTGCCTGAAACAGATTACTACCTGAACAGTGCAAGCAGAACTCAAATGATGTGTCCAGGGACCTTTGGTGGGTTGGTACCAGAGCCTGGCTTTATGCCGTAAGTAGTCATAATGCTAGTCCTTGGGACATCGGTCTCCAGAAAGCATAGGACCAAAAGGGAGAGAAATCAGCTCTTTCGTTACTTTTCTTTTCACAAAGCCCTGTATCTCCTCTCCCTCACACAAAAGCAGAATACAAACCTATTTGGCCAGTTGATTCAGATGGTGCAATGATAAGGAGATGCCAATCAAGGAAGCAAATTTATTGCCTTACCCTTCTATACCCACCATTACTCTTTCTTTTGCCCCAAGTTCACTTTGTGTAATTCTTTGTCTCTCCAGAGAAAATCTCTGGCTGCAGGGGTGCAGAAAGCAAACTAAGTTATCTCAGGTCTTACAGTCCAGGAATTTAGCTGTCTATTTGATATGGCAGACTGAAATGAAAGATAAGAGTATGGGAGAGAACATAACTTTCTGTGGGCTGAGTCTACCTTTTTCTTCTGAAAGACAATATGATTCAATATGATTCAATCATTTGCCTTTAAGGCAGAGCGTTCTTGAATGACAAAAATAATTAAATAAAAACAAGACAGTGACCTTCGTGCTAGTAAGGGCGTATGAATAACAACACTATGACCTACTGGCAAAGGAGGGGTAGAGGAGGAAGGAAAACACTGGGCACTGGGACTCCCTCTTCATTGGTCATCCTAGAGCATCATGTGGCCAAGGCTCCTTTTTAAAGACAACTCCTGATCTCCTGAAGCTCATACTATCCTCCTGTCATACATTTCTGCTTGATCCTGTGGAAGACTTCTCTCTGGCCTGACAAAATGTGTGACCAGTTTTTGGGCACCTGGAAGCTACTTTCTAGTGAAAACTTTGAGGATTATATGAAAGAGCTGGGTGAGAATTGTTATTTAGAGTTGTTGTATCTGGGACAGGAAAGGAATGCTGATTTTGAACTTAATTCCTTGCTTGCTTTTTCTAGCTATTCTGTTTATCAAGTTTATTCTGCTTATTTAGTCTAACTATTTTGATCAGATGGTCTTAAATTGGAGAACTTGGCTGTTTGCATTAGTGATGTCAAATTCCTATAAGGAATTAAAAAACCCTTGACTGGGAGAAATAGTTTTGGGTAAGCCAAGTCTATGCATGCCTACTTAGTAGTGTTAGAAATGGAAGAACATTACTGCAATACTTTCTGTGGATTAGCTTTTATCCTTGGACGTACAAAGCAGTGTAATGCCAGAATGTTGCAAGCTTCCCTATGTCTAAAAGCAACACACCTAAACTTCTTTATGTTCCTACTGGCATAAGAGACGGATTAATTGTCATGGGTATTACAGTGAATGAAACTCTGTAGTTGCCTCCAATGAATATTAACAAAGAAAATTGCATGGATTCATGCAGATACTTGCAAAAGATTTGCGGGATAACTCTCTTCTCTAAAGGTGTAGACTTCTGCTTGGAATTAAAATTGGTCTTTAAAAGGTATCCCCATTCTTTTAGTGTGGGGGATGTATGGGGTAACTTGCACTGATTGGATCAGTACATGGGAAAAGATAGGGGTTTATTTGGAGATTAGGGGTGAAATAGTCGCTGACACTTATGCAGCATTGAGTCAGCTTTCAGTGCAAGTCTTGCACTCTTAATCTTTGCCTCAGATTTTACTCAGGACATAACCATTGCCAGATATTTCTTAATCATTTCCTTTTATTCAGCGTAGCCACTGATAAACTTTAAAATTTTTTTAAAAAATTGTTTGTTTGTTTTTGTGGCTTAGAACTCTCATATATTTCTGCTTCTTTACTTTTAGAAAAGGTTAGTACACAAGTTAATGCACAAGCCACCGCTGTTAATTTGAATAAGTGTATGTGCAACTAACTGGCATTAAAATCTTGTCTCAGTCTTTGAAATACTGCTTTCACTATTCTGACAACGACAGACCAGAGAGTTTCCTTATGTCATCCCACGCGGCTTGGTCTATAACCATATCAAGTTATTGAGATGTTACAAAAGAACCTCTGCAACTGAGAATTAATAAAAAGTTCAAAAAGTAATAGGGAATTCAGCACTGAAGGTTGTTTTTTTTTTTCCCTCAACAAATAAGAGAAAGTCGTTGAGTAAAGATAAAAATCTCATAATACCCTGTCTTATTTACAGGTGTGGGGTTTGCTACCAGGAAAATGGCTGCTGTGGCTAAGCCAAACGTAACTTTCAGCAAGAATGGTGATATGATAACCATCAAAACAGAAAGCACCCTCAAAAATACAGAGGTCTCTTTCAAGCTGGGTGAAGAGTTTGATGAGACCACAGCAGATGACAGAAAAACAAAGGTGAGTCCAAAACCAACACTTACCAAATAAGGGATACGGGAGCAGAAGGGCGGGGATGTGATTCTGACATCCAGTGTAGAAAAGCTGCCTTCACAGGTAAGAGTGGTATGGATGCTTTGTGCTTCAGGGCTGTTTGGACATGGAGACAGCCTTCTCTTCAGCCCAGAGGACCCTGATGAAACTGCCATGCTTTGCTTTTTTTCCTTTGGCAGAACGTCATAACTCTAGACAACGGCATACTGAACCAGGTGCAGAAGTGGGACGGAAAAGAGACTATCATAAGGAGAAAAGTGGTGGATGGGAACCTGGTGGTGGTGAGTTCATTTTTGTTACTTAATCACTGAATTCAGTGTGCAGAATTCATGTTTGGCAGATGTATTAAAAAATACATCTTGGTTTAAAAAACAGAGAGTGAAAGCATCTGAAAGGGCCTTGTGCACTCGGTGAAAATGCTCTCTGAGTCAGTCTAAAATATGTATTAAAACTGAAATGCTGTTAAACTTACGGAATGGTATTGAGATCTCTGTTCTCTATTCATAGCAATACATGGTTAGGAAAGAATAGGGAGGAAAAAAACAATGTCCCAGTGAGGGAAATTTTTATATCTCAATTTTTAAGTCCTGGACTTAAAGTATAGAGGAAGCATTAGCAGAGTCTGTGTTAACTGTGCCCTCTCTGTGCTGAAGCAAAACGTGCCTGTTCATCTCCAGCAGAGACTCAGCAGTCATCTGTGGGAACTGTACTGTGGATCACCAACAGCTATGTCAAGAAAAAAATGACAAAGCAAAAAAAAAAAAAAAAAGCCTATATCTGAGCTCTGTTAGTTGGTTTTATCTGGTCAGAGAGTATTGTGGTTGTGAAAAAGAAAAAAAAAAAAAAAAAGCCTATATCTGAGCTCTGTTAGTTGGTTTTATCTGGTCAGAGAGTATTGTGGTTGGTATAATGCCAGTGAGGCTCACCTGCAGTTTGGGTCTTCCCACCACTGCTCTCCAGTTTTAGGAAGGGCGCTTTGAAGAATCTGGGAGGGGACTGAAAATGTGTTCATAAAAGGCAGCTGAGATTCCTATATTCTACAAAATGATATATATACATGAAATTCTGGAAGAGCCTCTGCCCTTCCCTAGAGAATAGTATGTCCATAAATTTAATATTTAAATTTCATTGAATAGAGAGCGGGGGGAACAAATAGAAGTAGATTTTAATACAAACTTCATTAAGAAAGATCGAATGAAACCGAGTTTGATCTGACAGAAAAAGAGATGAGGACAGAGCCTAACCTGCAGAGGCTGACACCAGCAGCTGCAAGTCTGAAAGCTGTGTAGGACTCTGTGTGTGTATGTGTGGGTACGTGCTGTGCACACCTGTGTGAAGAAGACAAGCCACAGCTGCAAAAAGTGCAGGGAAAAAAGACTAATGCCTAGTCCCAGAGCCCAACCACCCTCCACAGAAGTCCTAGGAGATCTTCTTTGGAGGTTTTTAAGAGGATATTAAAAATCTGCTGGGGATCACTGGAGCAGTCCTTGGATGTGCTTTCAGCCCTGCTTGTATTTCAGACTTCGGTTCCTGAAGCTCTCAAACTTGAGATTCATTGGTTTGGCAATTGGTTTTAGAGCAGGAGAAATGCGAATTTTTTCTTACACTGGCTCCCAACAGATAAGTAATTCTCTACCTTCTGACTAACAAATATTTACTGAGGGTTAAAAGCTGATTAAACTTGTCTTTCTTTCCAGGAATGCTCTATGAATAATGTTTCCTGCAAAAGGGTTTATGAAAAAGCCTGAAGAAACCATCTTCACTCAGGACTAATGCTTAAAGCTGAAGAAAACCAACCTAACTGAAGGAGAATCCATCCACAAAACCTTTTTAAAGAGAACTGTACTTTTTACAGATATAGCTCAAAACAGTTACACAACTAGTCTAATTTGTTGTGGCTATTCAATAAAATGCTCAGCTTTCTACAGCCCGTGCTCGTGCTGGAGTTTGTCAGAAAGGGATCTGGAGGGATGCAAGATGGGAAGGGGTGTTGTGTGGGAAAGCCTTGTGTGAGAGCTAGAACTACACTCGATAACTGTGACTCATTTCTTTGTGGAAAGAGGATCGGAGACTGTTGTGGTTTAAAGCCAGCCAGCAACTTGGCACTATGCAGCTGCTTGCTCACTCCTCCGCTCTGCCACAGTGGGATGGGGAGGACAATCAGAAAAAAATGGTAAAACTCATGTGTTGATATGTGAAGTTTAAGAAAAACACAAAATTTAAATTTAACGATAATAATTTTAAAATGTGATAATAGTAATGAGAAGGAATATAACAGAAAGAGATAAAAATAAAACCCAAGAAATGACAAGACATTCACAATGCAATTGCACACCACTCGCTGATGGATGACTGAACAGTGATCTGCCCCTCCTGGCCAACCCTCTCTCCCCAGTTTACATACTGAGCATGACATTCCATGGTATGGAAGATCCCTTTGGTTGGTTTGGGTCAGCTGACCTGACCATGCTCCCTTCCAGGCTGGTAGACCATGGGAAACCAAAAAATCCTTAACTTAGGAAAAGCGCTACTTAACAAAAAGTAAAAAGTCAGTGTGATATCAACATTATTCTCACACTAAATATGAAAGCCAGCACTGTACCAGCTACTAGGAAGAAAATTAACTCCATCCCAGCTGAAACCAGGAGAGAGACTATCCAGTGAGTGGCACTTGTGTGACAGCAATAGATGTAGACCTGGGCACAAAAGCATCCTATGATGTGTTGAGTGTGAGGACCGCATGGAGTGTGTGCATAGCAAGGGGAATTACGGAGCTGCTTTCTTGGCTTCAAATGAAGGACGTTGTTCCTGGGGCAGGCAGGAGGACGATTACTGTGGATGCCCAGTGCTAGCTTCCAATCTGAGCAGGGAACCAAGCACCTCCTCCTAACACAAATGCTGACAATTTTAAATCTGAGGATCATGTGAAGTAGCTTGATGTTTTCTGCTTCCATCTGAATTGCGAAGTTATAGCTGCTGTAGGTCTCAGCTGTCGTTATTTTGTTAATGTTCCTTTCCTTAACATCTCTTTTTGTCCTAGATTAGACAAAAAGCCTTGAATTAGGAACCATAGCTTATAAAGTACTCCCAGGCCTACTAAAAGCCTGTAAAAGTTTGCTAGTAGTACAACCTTCTTTATTGCCTATGTGCACTTTCTAATATCTTACTAGGTTAGGGCAGCCTCTCTAGATTCAAAGCCCTTTGGACACTATATTTTCAACACTTCTTATTCTCAAACTACCTTCTTCTACTGCCTTTAGACCTGGCCTCCTATTTCAAAACTGCGCATCCACAGAAGCCCTGATTTCTACACCTGGGAGTACCCAAACTGAGGACAAAGAAAATGAGAGGTCTAGGGGAAACCTGGACAAGTGGTCTGAAAATGATTGCAGTAACCACAAAACAGGGAAATGAGCATATCTCAAGCTTTCTGATGAAGATCTGTGTACCAAATTCCACATATTTCTGACATTCCTGGGGTCAGCTCTCAGAGGCAATGGATGTTGAGTCCCTACTACCAGCAGCAGAGACCTCGCACACTTGAACTTTCCTCTGCATGACTCAGACTGTTCCCAAGTTTCTGCACTATTAATACAGCTGAAGAGGGGAAGAGAAAAACCAGGAATTCTACACTCTGGATGAGCTAAGGAGTCATTTAAGAGCAGTTCCAAAAGACTATCAGTAAGTTCCACAGGCAATGTTAAAAAAGCCATGAAAAACAGCTCCCATATTTCTACCTTGGCTTCACTGTCTGTGAAATCTCATCAGCTTAAACAACAGCAGCTGCATCGGAGAAGGAAGTATGCTTCAGAGTACCCCACGGATACAATGCTTAATCTACTTAACAAGAACAAAAATTATTTACAAAAGCCAGAATTACAGTTTAGTGTCAGAAAACCTACATAGGAGAGATGACCATAACAAGCAGCAACATTGACTTAAGTTAAATATAGACATTAAATGTCATCTCACAGTTAAACATATCCCATTGTCCATAGATTTGGAAATACTACATTTCAGAGGCCAAATTTCTGATATTACAGTATTCATATAGCAGCCTTTTTTTCCCAGAAATCTTACGTTCTTAATAAAGCCCGCAGTTGCAATTGTATTCACAGCCTTGTTTTTCAGATTCAGATAAACTTTTCTGAAAACATCACCATTTATTTTAACACCTGGTGAATTAATTCAGACTTTGTGAACAAATCGAGCCACTTAAAACTTCAACTTTTGGAAATGTAAATAGAGTGACATTCTGTCTAGCCAGCACCATAATGAAGTATTAGTGATGCTTTTCTTTGAATATGTCTGAAACGTATTCTCTGAAGAAGGCCAAAATTTATTCTCAAAAAAAAGGCAGACTTCTTGAATAAATGGAGATCATTCCTCTCTGGAGAAAAAAAAAAAAAAAAGTGCCTGCTATCAGACCTGGATGGAGGTGACAGCACATATTCCTAAGGAGTAGAAGCAGATTAGTGTCTTGTCTTTGCCTGCAGAGCAGCACAGAGCCCACTCTCTTTTCTGTAGTGCTGAACTACTCTCCAAAAATCAGAAACCATGCCATAGTGTTTCTCTCTGAAGAAGGAGGATCTCACCAAACCCCTACAGAGCCCGTGGATGACATGCTTACCATAGCAGGCACCTTTGAATGCTGTGAGATCTTTGCCTCTTAGCATGTTCACTCACTACTGCTTTACAGGTTTCTTGGATGACACGAGGGAAAGGAGACTCACACTAAAAAATAGGAGCAAGGGTTGTTCTAAGCTTTGACCTTTCTGTCATTTTTCTGTTTTTCTTTTAACTCTTTGTTTACATCGGAAGGAACTCAGAGTATCTGCATCCTGGCCAGTCAAGCCAGTGTGTGCCCAGATTTGCAGCCTTCCCCGGGCTGCCACACGTTCCCTCAGCCCCAACAGTCTTGACCTGGTCTCTTGGGATGCCAAATTAAGGAGACAAAAGGCTATTGCACCCTGCAATGTCGCTATTGGGAAGAGGTGGACTGCTGGCCTTGTATTCGGAGTCAATCCCTCAGCTACCTAGAGTTGGTGTTAAAACATCTTTGGCATCCTCACAGTGAAGCAGGCATTTGGTCTCTGTTCTCCGCTTTTATTTTTGTTTTCTTCATTACTCTCCTGGGAATTTAGTCTAGAATCTAGAATTTTTGTCACTGAATTTGCCCAAATCATGTTTATTTTAAAGAAATTGACATAAATGCACTTTCTGTATTTCTTTAAATAGTGTCTTTACATTTTTAGCTCAACTTTTTTATAAATTTTCACCTTTATCTCTAGTGCTGCTTTACAATCTCTGAGTGTACTAATTTAAAATACTGTTTTACTCCAAGCACAAGTAAAAAAAGGAATCAAATCACTTTTGATTTGACATGTGACATATCACGTACTTGACACTTGAAAACAAAGTAAAGACCTTTGTTTTTAAACTTGAGAAAAAGATTGGTTTCCAGAGATGATATTTCTATTAAGATGTATTTCCCTGCTTTTCTTCTTTCTAGACTGTAAGTCCTTTAAGTGAAAGCACAGATTTTTCTTAGTGACAAAGAGATAGATGATAGCAGTGTCAACATTGTTCGAGACTGCTTAAGACTGGGGTTTTGTCTGTATAAATAATTCTCTGTCACTTTTGTTCTTAAGGTTACTGGTACTGCAGTATAGCTGTTCTATTCTGCCTAATTTGCTCTTGAATTTCTTTGGGCCTAATTTTACAACATCCCAATCATCTTTTATTTTCCAAAGGCACCAGCCTTGTCTTCTTAAACTACCTTTATGTGGATAAGACAATTAAATAAAAGAACAAAGAATGCTTGAGGAGAAATGGTAGAATATTTTCATATTATTCCTTGAGAAATAATGGATAGTTTCATTTAGGAAGAGCTTTCTCATTTCCAGAGATTGGATAAGAGAGCTAGCTATTACAGAAAATATGATATAATGCATCTCTACTTTAGAAAAGTTTTGTGTGGACAACACCTTCAAAGACTGTCATTTATTGACATTTTACAGATACAGCATCTGCTTCTCACTGTGGTGGAGACCGAGTTCTTCTTTACTTTGTTTTCTTTTTCAGTCACTCTAGATTTTTGCTTCCTACAGTGCACTGTAATTACAACTGAGCAGTAACAGGAAGTTCTGCTCAACTTACCCTTATTGATGTTATGACTGGTGGGATAAAAACATTTTGCTAGACAATGAGAATTCGTGTCTTAAGACCTCGTTATTTCCCCACAATGACAGTCCAATCCAAAGACTATAATATTTTCACTGCTCAGGCTGTATTGTCTTCCTGTTTAACCATGTTCCTCTTCTTGCTTTCAAGATGAGACCCAAACCTCGCCCTCCATAGCCCAGCATCAGCTCCATCTCCCTCTTCCTACCCTAAACACAAGAAATTTGTTTCCACAATCTATAATCCCAATGTCCCTCCATCCTTACAATGTAGATCTGTAAAGTCCCTACAAGTGGTCATAACCTAGAAAGCATAATCGTGCAAAAAAGGCAAACAGGCTTTGACCTATTTTTGAACTATTGTTCACATAGGTAAGAAAAGCCATCTAGTTCTTTTGTGTGCCAAGGAATAGTTTTCTCCAGGAAGATGGTTTAAGAAGGGGAAGGACAGAATTACATTTCATATGGTCTTACACTGCAGACAGTTTGAGGTGCCTTGAATATAATGTTTTAAATTCCTGCCTGTCAAATATACATATGGTTTAGGGATTTGTTCTTTGTATCTGGTTTTTACTAATCTCCAGACAATAGTTCTAAATGTACACTTTTAAAAAAGGTTTTGAATATTCAAATATTCAAAAAAATTCTCAAACTTTCAAACTTAGCTTTGCAAAAGAGGCCCTGGCAGTCCTGGTGGATACCAAGCTAAATAGGAGCCAGCAATGTGCCCTTGCAGCAAAGGCAACGAGTGATGTCCTAGGTGGCATTAGCAGGAGAGTTTCAGGTTGAGGGCGATAAACCTTCCCCTTTACTCAACACTGGCCAGGCCCACCTGGAATGCTGGGTCCCGTTCTGGGCTCCCCAGTACAAGGGAGATGTGAACCCAGGGATGTTGCACAGTGTCCCCACGGGAACAGGGAAATTTGAAGAAATCTGACAATAGTAGGACACATTTGAATGTCTTATATGACTGTGCTGGCTTAAATCCATCCTTAACTCTATGACAGACTGACTATCCAGATGCAGAAAGGCAAAAAGAGGCCAGTATATGCCCTCCTCCAAACCCAGTAAAACTGCTCAACTCTCACCAAGCTCTTTAATGACTTAGCCTCTGTTCATGCAATCCACCTGCCAAGCACAAGAGCTGATCCGCACTGATGTTGCGGAAGAAGGCAGGCAGCAAGACTTGGCTACTGCTTCTCTTTGTGAGGCTGCCTGGGGTATGTGCAGGGAAGAACTCACAGCTTGGGATCATTGATCTGATGCAAAGGGAGAAAAACTGTGTAATTTGGTTCTGCCTTTAAAATGCTAACCCATACAAAACCTTTCCAGGATGAATCATGAAAGTAAAAAAGTACCCAGCCCTACTATGTACAGCAGCTTCTTCACAGCTCCTCCCCCAAATCCACATGGCTTTGATTTACCTGACTAGCACACAGGTGACAATAGTGGTAATGCTCTTGACAGCTTCCTGAGGAGGGGAAATGATGAGGCAGGTGCTGATTTTATCTTCCTGGTATCCAGTGATAGGGCACATGTGGATAGTTCAAAGTTGTGCCAGGGTGGTTTGGACTAGACATTAGGAAGCGGTTTTTTACCAAGAGGATGGTCAAACACTGGAACAGCCTTCCTAGAGAGGTGGTTGATTCCCTAAGCATGTTGGTGTTTGAGAGGCATTTGGACAATACCCTTAACAACGTGTTTTAACTGTTGATCAGCCCTGATGTGATCAGACAGTTGGACTAGATGAGTGTTATAGGTCCCATCCAAACAAACTATTCTGTTCTGTTCTGTTCTATTCTGTGGTAGCAGAAGAATAGCATTGGAAGGACAGTCAGAGCTGGGTTTCATATGGATGCAGTGCTCTTGTCCTTGGTGGCTCCACGTTGCTCTGAGACCCCACCACAGTGTCCCCTGACTGCTCTGCAGATGCACCGGTAGCCTCAAGTCCCCGTCCTCAAACACTCTTCAGTATCCTGATCTAGTCAGTGAAGGAAGCCGAGGCAGGCGTCACCCGGAGCCTTGGTACTGACACGTCCGCCTTGGACAAGGTGCACATTGTCTTGCCCTGGCACTGCCTCTCCTATTGGCCCATCCTGACCGCTACAGAGACTGGGCATCTTTAAAAGGAGGCTAACAAGGTCTGAGTCAGGCAAACAATCTCTGTGACTCCCACCAAGAGCTGCTGTGACCACTGCCTCTCTCTGCAGGACCACTGCCTCACAAAGCCTACACAATGTGTAACCGATTTGTGGGAACCTGGAAACTGGTCTCAAGTGAAAATTTTGATGACTATATGAAAGAATTGGGTGAGAAATATTTTTTTTTTTTTTTTTTTTTTTTTTTTTTTTTTTTTTTTTTTTTTTTTTTGTGTAAGCTTTCTTTGGGAATGTCTCTTCTTTGTCTTATGCTTTGCTCATGGACAGTGCCTTCTTCCTGGCCACAAAAGCACTTTAATTACATTGCTATCATAACTTAATTTCTTTCCTTTAGCATCTAAAATGGAAAACCAGAAAGGTAGGTGCTGAATTGCTGTAATAAATTTACTTTTGTCTAACTGACCTGACCTGATCTAATTTGTTTTTCTGTAATGAGAAGAATCTATGGAGATGCAGCGATTTTGCATTTCTCTTGATTGAACAATTAAGCTCGTGACTTGTGATAATTTACAATATATAATGGAGCTGATGTCTCATGACACTTTGGTTTCAGAGGTCTAAATCTTATGAATGAATCTATCTGTTTCTGAAGAATGCCAGGAATGAAATAAAGTGGGCATTGTTTTTTGTTTTAATGCTGGCTTCATTCCTATATAGCAAGTGCACAGTCAGCTACAGCATTGCTTCTGCTCTATAAATGATTTACTGAGACACTGATTCCCTTTATTTAAGATGTTAAACCGAGTAACAAAGGAATTGCAGTTAATTAACCATAGTAAATATGGGATGAAAGTCCAGCTACAGATATTTTTCTGAAGATCTGAACAGACCTGGTTAGCATAGAATAATTACTGCAAATGGTGATGTACTTTATAGGTAACTTTATACCCTTTTATACAGATCTTTTCACCTGAGCATAGCATACTATTAACAAAGGCAAAAACTACAGCTATCCCCTACCTGCTTTTATGAAACAGGGATACATTGTAAGTGGACTTCATTCTAACTGGCCCCATTTGTAGACAATGAGCTGGAATGAAAAGCACCAGGCAGTATCAAGGATTTTTGACATGGGATATTCCCTGAAGCCCTCTGCAGCTCTTCGCTCTTAGACTTCAATGTTTGTCATATTTCAAACTTGTACTTTTCACTGAGATTTAGGTAAAAGGATCCTTAAGGGAACTTAGTAGCAGCCTTGGAATTGCCCAATCTGCAGTATGTTTTAACGAGCAAGCACCAGGGTATTGGTACTTCAGTATCCAGTTACATCCATCTAGCTGGTTAACAAAAGCACAGATTCTCAGACTTGTCAAGAATTATTTTTTAAGGATTTTTGCAAGTTTTTATGAGCAGTAGACCATTCCTCTGAATTTTTTCTACCCATTCTATCTCCACACAAATTCAAGCAGATTTGTGATCATCTGTGTTTCTTCTTAGCTAAACATACACGAGTGCTCAAGCTTATCTTTATTTCTTGCTGAAGGTGCACTCTATCAACTGAGCCTGCCTCAGCTTCTGAGCACAGTATTTCCCCACTCAAAGAATTAGCATCTCGCCTGAATCAAGCATTAGAGTATTCTAGAAGAAGCTGTTCCTTATTCTTCCATTGAAGATTTTTGGAAAGATACTGAGTTTCTCGCTTGCTAGAATGTAATGATAGTTTTGTTTCTGATTTCTAGGAGTGGGCTTAGCTACACGGAAATTAGGAGGCCTTGCAAAGCCTGATGTGATAATCAGTATGAAAGGGGACATAGTAACCATCAGAACTGAAAGCACCTTCAAAAATACAACGATCTCTTTCAAACTGGGCCAGCAGTTTGATGAAACAACAGCAGATGACCGGAAAGTCAAGGTAAGGGGGATGATGATCTCTAGGTGATCTGGACATCTACTAGGAGTGGGGGGGGGGGTTCCCTAACCTATGGGTGCTATGAGTTTTCCAAACTATTCAGAGAAAGCGCTGAAAGAAGAAATAGTATTGTGCTGAAACTAACGTTCCTAAATGTGTCATTAGCCAAGAACATGGATCTTGCTGAACACAGAGTGAATTCCTACTCAGTAATCTGCAAAGCTCGGGCTGCAGTTTGAAACTCTTCTCTTGGCCTTTGTAGAGTGTTGTAACCTTGGAGAAAGGGGCTTTGGTGCAAGTGCAGAAGTGGAATGGCAAAGAGACCACAATAAAGAGAAGACTGGTTGATGGGAAAATGGTGGTGGTAAGTTCACACTCCTTGTATGGTGATAAGTCAGAAGGATGCAGCCTTCAGTTTGCCTCTGTCTAACTAGAATGTTAGTTTTGGCTTTCTCTCTGGCTTATGAGATAAATTATGAGGGAGAAAAAGTGAACTGAGCTTAAGAAACAAGCTGGAAGGAAATAAATATTGTTCCATACAGCAAATGTCTTTAAAATGAGTATACCAACAGAGCTGCCATAAATTGTCAGATACTTGTTGCTCCCAAGATTACTATTCTTAAAAGAAATGAGGTTTTTGAACAGCAGAAACCTGTGAAATGCAAATAAAAGTTTGAAAGTTAGGCACTGCTGTCCTTAGAATGGCTATTTCCTTTTTCCTGTCTTTGGAATAAAGCCTGTCCCCCACAGAAAGCAGTTTTCTACACCTTTTTGCCCATCTGTTTCCACTAAAGCCCATCAACTCGCCCACCTTTGTTTGCTTTTTCCGTGTGAGCATGCCGAGTGCGCTAAGCAGGTGCTTGAGCATTTTTGCGTGAAAGCCAGCACCTCTGTGCTTGCGCCTGCCAGCTTGGTGACCTGCAGTGGGGACTGGCAGAACCTGACAGCTCCTCTGAAACATCCACTGCAGTGAGGGAACCATGTCTTTCCCAGGGGCTTGAGGACGGCTGACTTTCCCTAAGCCCCTGTTAAACCTGCCTTTCTCTAGCAGTCATGTGAAAGCCATGGGTTGGCCAAGACAGGTGACAGCACATTTTAGGGACCCTGGTCATAAGGGTTGCTACTAAAATTAGTATTTAACTTTTGAATGAAAAAAACATTGTTCATTAAAATTTTTAAAGAGTGGAGCCAAATTAATTTTGGAAACTGGTTTGAAATCAGCAGCGTTACACCTTTGCTTGCTAGCTTGTTCTGACTGCGATTTGTTTTAATTTCTTGTATCTTAGGAAGGGTGATTTGCTTTTGCATCACCTCATAGCTACATTTCTGCATAAATTTTTTCTAATTATTAAACAATCTTCAAAAATGCAGCAGGGTAGGGTCCCCTTTCCACCAGCGTCCTGCCCTCTGCCCCTGCCTCAAACGAGATTAGTCTTTGCAGACCAGTGAGGTCTTTTTAATGTCCTGTCACCTCTGTCACACATGTCCTGTGGCTGTGAGTCACCATGAGCTGCTGAAGGCCACTGGGGCAAGAGAGTCAGGAGAAACACTTAGTGACTTTCAAGTGCAAAGTGGTTTAGGCCAGAAGCCTGACCGCTGAACTAGCCAGGCTACTTCTGCTCCGCCCCACCCCCCCAAAATAAAACCCTTTGTAAAATGAAAGCTTTCGTGGGCCGTGGTATAATAAACTAGGCGAGGCTGATATTTCTGTCAAGCCAGCAATAATACCAATGAACATGAATTTGTTCCTGGAAGTTGAGCCAGATTTTTCAATCTATTTCTCATTACATGCCTTGTAATTAAATCCAGAGATGTTAAAATAGAAACCACTCCATTTGAAATATAAAAATAGCTTTGTTGTTTGCTCTGAAAATTATGTAAATATGTAAAGATGTAAACCGTGACATCTGGATTTTCACAGAGTTCAGAGGTTACTGCAGCAGACACATCTCCTGCCAGCAAAATGTTTCTATTAATCTTTTCCTTTGTGCCTTAGGAATGTGCCATGAAAGGAGTTGTCTGCACTAGAGTCTATGAAAG
>NW_010409854.1:25608-26377 GCF_000710305.1 Buceros rhinoceros silvestris
GTGTGGTGTCTGAACTAGAGTCTATGAAATAGTGTGAAGAAATTCCCTCTCTGCTCAGGACTGGGACTGGCTGTTAACACTTGCCTTTCTTCAGTGACCAAAGCCTCGTGCACTGTGCTTCTTTATTTTATTTCCTTTTATTGGGAAAATGACTGACTACACTATAATTTGATCTTTCACAGCCATAGTGTAACTAATCCGAAGTGTTGTGGTGATCCAATAAAAGCTTATCAACACATAAACAAGAGTGTTTGTCTTGATATGAATTATTTAAGTTTTCTTTCTTGGATGGTGCCATCTTTTCTGTTCCTGTTTGTAAAAGTAGTCAGACTATTTCCGAGTAAAATGGTGAAACACGAATGATCTGCTGCTGAGACAGGATTTACAATGCTTCCTCAATACATGTAAAAATTACCATTTCATGGATTCAATGTTCCTCTCCTGTAAAAGATTTTATTGCTAATTAGTTCCTATAGCGAAAATCATCTTTACCTTGAGAATTTTTGATTTTCAGTATGATTTATTGTTTCAGACTTATGGTTCTACCACAGCATTGTTTTAAACTCATCTCAAAATGTTTATACTTCTTTCACTACCACTTTTTATATCCTGACATTTATTTGGAAGAGAACAGACACTGGAGGAAAAAATTATCAAAATATATTCCATGTTTCTTTGCTAAAAGAGCCCTTGACCTGTGAAATGAAGTGTGGAGCAGGTGTGAATGTACTCTAGAAATTTTAAGGCTGGATAGGTTCAGTACGGAAAG
>NW_010409854.1:26538-29002 GCF_000710305.1 Buceros rhinoceros silvestris
AACTTAATGTGAAGCACACAAAGGAGATATCATTGGGTTCAGTTTGCTACCAAGCTCAGCTGAGTAGCTACGCTGTTCATTCCTCCCATGGCACTTACTCTGCTTTTAACTAAGGAAAAAGCAGATAAACCTAGACTTCTAGAAATCTACTTGATCAAAAAGCACTGTAGCGGCTTATTAATTTTTGCCTCTATTTGGTAACAGTTCAGTTACACCACAACATTCATGGAGTATTTCATCCCTTTTCATTGCCTCCATGACATGATGCAGGGCTCTCCTTGCCCTCTCCGTGGAGTTAAAACAACTGTGATAAGCATGTGTGTTTATTTTGGCTTGGTAGGGGCTGCAGTGCTGATGTGAACCTTTGCCTACTGGTTTTACAGTCAAGAACACAAATGATCAAGGCTAAGAGAGATCCTGAACATCAGAATCTAAAGTGGTGTGGCCAAGCAGATAATTAAGAGATGGATATCATATATGAATGCAAAATGCAAATGTCACCTTTTTTCTCTACCCGTCACCGGAAAAGCTGGAGAATGGGTCCAGCTTTGGATACACTTTTATGTAGATGCAGACTAACCGGAGGCTACCAGAAGGCAAACAGGATGAATCCTCAAAAACATGCAAGGTAAAAGAAGGCTCTAAGATTTGTGGAGTTTATCTTGGTCTCTAACCTAAACGGAGGAACAAATTCCCCAACTTCAGCCTCACCATTAAACCTCACCTCTCTGAGTGTCGCTTTCTGTAACTCCAAGTCATCAGTGACTGTAACAAGGAATGGAAGCAGCATGACACCCCTTTCATCACCTTCTGCAAACAGATTGTAGTCACATGTTTTAAGTGAAGATCATCCACCAGGCTTCCATAAGAGCAGTCATACAGCATGAACTGTTGTTGTATGTGAGCTTCCAGTTTGTTCTCCTAGACTCTTAGCTGAGAGCTGAAAATGTGTTTCTTACATCTCAGAATCTGCCATTGCTCGAAACTGACCTACGGATCTGGATTTTTGCTCTGTAGCATCTTCATTCCCTCTCCTTGCAGTGCAACACAGCCCCAGCAAGGCCGCCGGAGCTGCCCACTCCAGCCTGGCTCTGGGAACGTGGAAGCTGTCCAGAGGCTTTCAAGCAGAGTCTCCCACTCCTGAGCCACCGGCAAAGGAGTAGCTATTGCTGCAGACAAGCTCTGTATTTCCTTTGCTTTTCCTGCTGCAACCTGCAAATTCTTCTCTGAAGTTAGATGGAAATATTTCCTCTCTGACAAAATACCAGTTTTCAGCATTTGTTTCCTTGGTTAGAGGAAGTAAACACTCACTTTGGAACAAACTGTTGTTTTTCCAGATCCAGAAAGAGTAACAAAAGAAAAAACAAAGGACTGCTAAACTAGTCCTCATTTATTTATTTACTGTCTTCTCCTTTTCCGCTCCATAGCCCATCTCTCTCTTCTTTTCATTATGAAACTTTTATTTGTATTTACTTTTCCAGAGTTTTGGGATTAAAATAATGATAGCTTGGAGGTTTTAAGTTCCAAACTAAATGCAGATATGCTCGTAGGAGCCTATTTTTTGGCACTTTCAGTCTATGCAAAGGTCACTTTAAAATGTCATGAGAGCTGGAGACTTTCCAAAACAGGAAAAGTGTAACAGAACCGATATTGTTGAAGGCGAAAACAGTAAGGCAGGTGGTACAAATCAGCACTGAAATTGAGTGCTTTGGGATTCTGGTGTTTGTAAAGCAATCTTAGGTTCTCCACGAGAATTAAGGGGGAGTATAAGTAGTGTAGTGTCAAGGTCTTTTTTGTGTCTTACTATAAATTAGTTTTTCTTCCCCTAAACATTTTACGTGGGCCGGATACTTGTGGAACAAATACCTAGACTGAGGTACAATGTCTGTGTCTTGAACCGTGCTTTCACACTGACAAACAAGTGCATTTGCCATTTCCCTGGCTTGTGCGTGTACTTAATTTATAAAAAACAGTATCCTGACGCTGGCGTGTAAACAGCTTTGTTTAAAGCAATCAGCTTGATCTAGTGCCCACCCCAGGTAATGAAAGCCTGGCTGATTTTAGAGGGCCACACTCACACTCTTCTCCCATCAGCCACTCTCTCTGCGAGTGCGGTAAGGCTTTGTCACACCTCATTTTGCCTGCACCTCCAGAGGCGGTGGGAAATGCCTGCATGGGTTATTCATCTTCCGGTAGCTACAGACCTGCCAGCATTGCCTGCCCCTATGCTGCCTGACATCTCCTGGGGCGGGAGAAACAAGCTGGCATGAAAAGAGCCTGCTCCAACTCTGGTGCTCCCACAGGGAGCACTGAAATCAAAGAAAAGCTGCATCTGGACTCTGGGTACCAGAACTGTTTCCTCACATTGGGCAAAATTTGGCAATTGGTGACAGAAAGCGTCTCCTGGCGATGCATAGCTAAACCTGGGATATGGTACCCCGAACCCTGGTCTTTTCCATGCAGA
>NW_010409854.1:29372-38965 GCF_000710305.1 Buceros rhinoceros silvestris
CCTGCTGAGTGAACTCACACCCCTCCAGGGGCTCAGCACATGGCCTTTGCTGCTGTTTCACACAGAAACCTTGTCACCTGTTGGGACAGTTTCACAGGAGAGCAAAGATGGCTGAGCAGTTCTAGAAATGGGAAAGAGCTGAGGAGGGAGCCTAGCCTCTGTTAATAAAGCAATTGTTCTTCATAAGAAGTCCTCACCACTTACCACATTTTTCAGAGAAAAAACTTGTTATGTTGGTAAACACTGTGCAGTATAGAAATTGCTCATCTGTGCCTTATAAGATGTTGTTACCTTCCCTAATTTTCATTTTGGATTAAAGATGTTCTGTTGATGTCTGAGATACAAAGGAGTGAAAAGTTAGCGCTGAAGGGGTAATCAGTCAGAAACAAATAGGCTGATGCCATGAAAAAATCACCTTCAAGAATCCTGGATTTTAGATGTAAACAAGGTCTTTGTTAGGGAGGCAATTAGAGCATATCCTTGCCATTTCAAAGCAAGACGTTGTGATTGGCCGTTGGCCATCCTGCTGCAGATGGGAAACACAAGAAAATTATGTTATTTGGGCTAAAGAGCATAACAACATTGGGAATAATGCAGTCCCTGAACCACTACAGAGAGAGAAAGCTGTATTAGACACCATTCATACCGTATTTTCGAAGGAGACTGTGCTCCTTTTACCTTTTGAGTAGCAAATCAGTATTTAATATACTTTCCTCAAATGCTGTGATTTTTTGTTTTTTAAATTAAAATCAGGAGGAACGCAATGGTTTGGAAATTAGGAAGGGTGGGGTGAATGAATTACAGCTGGGTCTATTTTCAGGGCCTCAGTGGAGTATTAATTGAAAGTATTTAAAGTATTTTTCGTATTATCTGCTCCAATGTGGTCCCCAGTATCATGCTGTTTGTGAGAAGTCTAAGAGAGTGAAAGTGGGGTTTCCATTTACTTCCAAGTGAACACATTCCCTGGCACAGTCCCTCGTGGATAGGACTTCCTGTGGATAAGAGGGACCTCTGTCAGGAATGAGGTCAAAAACACTGTAAGAAGTGATATTGCCCTTCAAGCTGGTAAACAGAGTGTCACAGTTAAAACTACAGGAGGAGACATCTATCGCAGAGCACCAGTTAAAGCAGAGTCTGAGAGTTCGGGGCTTCTTTGGGAAACCTGTAGATATAATTACTGGAAAGGAGAGATAGTTAATGTATCTAGCTAATGTACAGTACTTATACATGTCAACAATAATCTCATTTATCTCTCAGATCCTAGCATGATTTTCTGGACCTGAAATCTAAAATACGTATGCATATTTTACCTGGAAGCTCTGCCCATTTGCTATGAAAAAAAGTGGGGGACAGTGACGGTAGAGCCCTCAGCTCCCTTACTCAGAGAATTTCCTAGAAGAGGGTTCACAGCTTTGTATGGCCTTGTGCCATCTTTGTGTATCTTGTACAATATAGCATTTAGTTTTATAGCCTACTGATTCTTACAAATTTGTATAAGGGAATTTATTTAAAAGGAATATTAATTCCTTCACAAATATCTTTTCTTTATGAACAGAAGAAAAATAAGACCACAAAGGAATTTGACACTGTAAGACATAACATTCAAGGCCCCTAATTACCCAGTTAACACAAATATTTTCATTTAAAATAACAGCAGAGATAGCAGTCAGATTACGAAAGGTTAGGTGCATGAGTATCTGCACTTTCCAGGTAGGATCTCAACCCTCTGGCCAGGAGCACAGGAACCAACATTAAGGCTCTTCCTGGTGTTTCCTCTGTCTGGGAATTTTGCTGTAATCAAGAAGCATCATCAGAGTTTATCTTGGCTCTATCTCCAGTTGGGCAGAGAGCATGTTGTGAAATAAAGAGGCAATCGTTACAGTCTAAGCTAATGACTTTGTAAATCTTGTGTCAAGGAAGAGGAATACTTTTAAGAATTATATTCCCCCCTGTTTGTTTAAGGAATGGGGGCTTACCTGAAAAATTTCAAACCAATCTCTTTTTCTTCTATGCGGGGTAACAAGTCTTGTGGATGGAAGAAGAGCAGTGATAGACACCTCTGCTGACTTACTTAAAGCTTTGACAGAAAGCCCTAAGACTTGTTCATAAACATGCTATAAACTTAGGCTAGATTAAGCTGTTGCTACAGAGAAGGGGTAAAAACTGATTCAAAAACCAGACTTGGATTGTCAGCTGTTGACTGTCCAAGTGGAGGATGTATCAGGTGGACTTGTGTTGATCCAGTCCTATTCAATCCCTCAGTAATTGATGTTATTTATAGACTGTACAGAGATGAGAGGAAATGCAACCATACCGGAGGGCAGGGTTCGAATTCAAATGGTCTCAACAAATGCAGGAAATAAAACAGGCAGGGGGACATTTTAGAGGGAAAAATGCAATAGACAATGTCAGCAGGAGCACATATACCAGCTGGAGAACAAGCAAGAACTAGTGCAGACATTAGGAGTTCATAGTGGATCACAGGCTGAAAATGAGCAGCATAACTGAAAAAAGGCAAACTAGCCAGCAAGCTGTGGTGATCCACATGCTCTGCTTGTCACTAGTAAAGCCTCCAGGATGGATGGTATCATGCCTAGTTCTGAGCAATGCAGTGCACTACGAAAGGATCAATGGAGAGATCTCAGTCAGTCAAAAGCAACAAGGCCTAAATAACGTGCTCTAAATGGAAGTGTGAAATTATAGGGAGAAGAGCTTCAGGGAAGGGAGACTGCTCAAGGGCACGTAAGACTGGTGACACACCAAACTGCTTGGATCGGTGAGATGCGCAGTATATGTAGATCTACACACAGACGGACATGTACACATGCACAATTGTTCATGAATAAACACAGCTTTAGTCATAGGCAGTGACATAGGACTAGGCTCCTGATCACTACTGATCTCCACCACCGAAACTGCCCAGGAGTCAATGCAGCTGAGACCAACCTCACTTCTGCAGTACCTGCTGTAAGAGTCACCATTCAGTGCATCTCTCCTCGGTTTCCCAAGTACATGTTCTTATATGTCAACAGCTCAGTACATAAAGATAATTTGAACGAGAACTATAGCAACAGAGCTACTCAGAGCACGAAAAACAGTCCTTTTTCCTTCTTGTACTTATATTTTCCAACTGATCTGTCATATGAAATATGAGATTGAAGTTTCTTGCACCCGAAATACTATTGGTGCAAAATACTCCTTTGCTCAAGGTGCATAAACAGATGTATGTTAAATAGTTTGAGAGGAAGAAAAAAAAAGAGAGGAGAGAAAATCTGAAATAAATAAATATAAAAAAAATCTTAGATCTGTCATCATTTCAGAAATGCTGAAGTGCTTATAAAGTAGAAGACACTATATCTCCTGAGAAAGCTATGCTTGTCATGCTGTCACAGTTATGGAGGGAGTGACCAGATGTTGATTAAGTGTCATCTTCCCAAAGCTTTTCTAGAATCAGCAAAGAATTGCTGTATTGTTCTTTGGCACAAGTTTCAGATTATTCACCGGGGCCTGTGACAACAGCTGAAGAATGTGCTTTTTGACTTAGTTTTAATTGTACTCAAGCCAGAGTTCTTGCCTGAAATCCATATAATGGCACCACCTCTGGATTCCCAAGACAGGAATTCTTTATAGGATACCTGGGAGGGTATAGGATACCTTGAGGGTTGGCAGTCATAGGTTGAAGACATATGTTGGACTAAAGATGTTCTCAAACTCTGGATCAACAGCAGCTCTTCCATGTGAAACCAGCTTGGAAACTCCCCTGACAGCCCTTGGTGGTCAGCATTGGGGTGTCAATATGATTTATATTTTTGATGTGAGGCTGTGCCATCAGAATGGATGTCTTAAAAATTAGTTAAAATGATAAGGAAAATGGCCAAGATTATTTCTTGCTGTTCAAAAAGAAAATCATAGTCACTTATGCTGTTGTCAAACACTGATGGTTATCTACTGGGTGCCCGCTGGTGGCAGAGCTCACCTAGAAGGGCTGATGAGGAACTACCCCCAGGCACTGGGGGAATAAATCATTCCCGAAAAATACCCAGCAAGGGAAATGGCAATCAGCCCAGTCAAAAATGGCATTCTGAAAAAAACCTTGCAGTGCTGGAGCTGAGATGAGTGGCTTTATACCCCTTGACCACGCTGTGCACTGTCCCAGGTAGCAGTCACAGTCCCTTTGCTTCCTCTGAGGAAGATCCTGTGCAGTGCACCCACAGTACTTCACCTCTTAGGAGCTGAAGTCTGGGACGTGCCCACACTCAGGCTGCAAGTGCAGCTTCTGCTGCCTGACTACATCCATGCCTTGCCCAGGAAGGCTGGGAAGGAAGGGATTCAGGAGGGTTCCCCCAGCAGCCTGCAGCATCTTGCTGTGGTGGAAATAACCGGCTTTGATTCCATTTCGTCAAAAATCCCCGAATCACCAACCAAGCAAACAAAAAAACCCTACACAACATTTAGATGATGTTGTCTTAAAACACACAAGGATTAAAGCACATCTTTTCTCCCTTCTGCCTGTAGCTCGAACTTGTTCCTCCTGGCAACCCACACTGCTTGCAGCACACTGTCCCTCCATCTGTTTTCACAGACAGTCAACACTAGCTGTTCCCTGCCTCTTCTCCTAACTCCTCGTTTTCCACAACTATTTAAATGACAGGCTTAATTTAATTTCCCGCTAATGCACCTTCATCCAAATAAGCAGGGAGGGAAACAGAACAGGACCTGTCCATGCTTGCCTGAATGCTGAGTGTTTCAGTCTGTGATGGTCTGTGTGTCTGACCACACGTATGGATTACGCATAGCATGTGTGTGCGTATGTGCAGGCACCTGCACCTTTTGGAAAGACAACCAAGACTTGCTGCTAACTCTACCTGGGGCATGAAGCTGCAGCAGCCTCACCACTGTGGGGCCACTGAATTCAGCAATGCTAAACAGATGTCTCTGCTCTGCCTTTTGTGACTCAGCCATGACTTCCCCTCTGTTTCTACTCCGCAGTCAGGCCTTGGTTTAGCAATGAGTATATTACTTGACCTGTCTGCCTAAGTGAATTGTTGAATTTAGTACTAGTCTTGAATTCTAGCCTCTGATCTTCTTCTCAGTGCAACATAGACCTCTCCACCTCCAGGCGCTGTAGACATCTCCATTTGAAATATAGTCTCCCTATATAGTCCTTGAAGAATGATAGGCACCTTTTGGAAACAGTTTAGCTGACCTGTTTTAAATGTCTTTAGGAGATGAGTAACAGCTTAGAAGCATCTGCTTTTTTTTCACTGACTGCTAAAGACTACGTGTGGTTGTCCAATACTTGATGTAACAGCTATCTGAGCTGAAGGTTTAGTAGCTCTCACCACTGGTTTGGGTAAGAGGTCTGTGGCTGAGCTTTTTTTGGTGGCAGACCTCCAGGGAGCGTCCAGCTGGAGAGTAGTGGTGAGCTGATGATGCAAAGAAAACTCTCCTACATTTCTGACTGTGTGCCAACGACACACCATGATACCCATCTGGAAAACTCAATTCGTGTTCTCTACACAGGATTAACTCTGTTCACATGGCTGAAGATCATCTATCAAGATGAACAGAGAGGGTGACCTGCTTCCTTTCACTCGAATGTGAAAGCATGGTCCTGATACATACGGGCATATGCCAATAAGTGTGGTGGTGTCAGCTCATTTGCCCCTGCATGCATGATGCTGCTTTGCTTCCTGCTCTTCCTGTGGATTTGACAGCCTGCACCCCTTCTTGGGCTGAGCAGCTGGTCAGTACTGATGGCTGCTTTCTAGTTGGTTTCCTATCCTAACTTGAAAGTAGCTTAATCTTGTTTGCATTTGTAGTGTTAGGAAAATGTGTGGGATTCTGGGGGGCTAAACGGTCCTTCTTGGCTAAATGGAACAATACACTGTCGTATTGTCATAACCTAGTTTGGGCTTCCAGGAGGCCCTGATGAATCTGACAAACACCCAAAATCCTGGAAGCAAAATTAACTTTGAATCTTTTTTCCTCATTTTTAATTCTAAAAATATTGCAGTTTTTCTACTTGCAAAATAGTAACAGAAAATAGCAACAAGTTACTCAGGCTTTATTTATTCAATCAGGAAATTACTCAGTACTCTCCTGAGCAGCCTTCGCTTTTTCTTCTCCTTCTCTTGGTAAGTCTTCAGAGAATACTTTCAGCTGGTGGGGAAAGGGTGAAACGTAGAAAGAAGGTTAGAGTTCAGCAACAGCGTGCTACTTATGTCCCAGAGAAAAGGGGGCGTCACCTCAGGGACTTGAGCTTAGCATCCACATTATGATAACACAGTGGAACATGCAGATCCAAAGCCAGGCAATGGGAAGGTGACCAGCGTCACTCCCAGGTGTGGTGCAAGGATGTCCCACAGCCAGGAGGAAGGGAACTATTTTTTCAGCAGCAGAAAATTCTCCAAGCACCATCTGGATTTGAATAGAAATACTCGGTAAAGGAAATTACTTATAAACGTTGACACTATCCTTTGTAATTTACATGCCTTTCCACACACATCCTTTTTATAACACACAACCACACACACACAGTCACTGTACTCCTACTGCTTACAAACCCGTTCATAGGCTGTAACTGTTTTTAATCTTGTAAATTTATGAGAAGTCTCTCATGTGGTGAGGAAGAGAGAACATGGCCAAAAGACGGAAAAAGTGAGATATCCCCTTAAGCATCTGAACATGAGGTAGGAAGAGAGCATGTTTTCCTTAGCTAACCCAAGCAATCCACTACCTTTAAATGCAACAACTACTGTGATTGACTCTGCAGTGATTTATGGGGAAGAGGTGAATCTGAAGGTATAGCAAGAGCACATCACTACAAATCTTTCGCCTTTCCGTCTGATGCTTCTGTGTGACATCTGCCTAATCTTTGTTCTTACAAAAAGCTTACAGAGTCCCATAAAAGTGAGGTTAGTAAGAGTCTGTAGAAAAGTAAAAAGACTCAAAAGGATTTATTGTTAACTGTTATAACCTACAATATTAATTGAAACAAATCTGCTCTTTTTATTTTCGTATTAATTGGTATCAGTCCATAGGCTGTAAGACAGTTCATCCCTTCCGGAACTTCATCTACAACTTCTGTAGGAAAGATGCTCTTCTCTATTAAAATGTGTGATGTTTTGTCTCTAAATATATTCATATATGCTTTCCTGGACTAGCACCTCCATTAATAGGAAACAAATACAGGACAATAATTAAAGAGAACATTCCTGAAAAGGATGATTTATCTGACATGGTTACCTTGTTTGCTAGCAATATGAAAGCAGAACCATTTGATATCAGATCTTCTGGATAAAAGTGAATTATATTTGCAATCCAGATGCAACAATACAACGAAGCGGGGACTATCATGCTTTATGGTAGCCGCTACTAACACAGATAACAGTTTCTGCTCCAAGGAGCTTATGGTACAAGGAGCTGGAGTATCACACATATCTCTAAGAATTCAGATTTACTGCTGTATGGAAGCTAAATAATAATGGAGAAAAAGAAGCAAAACTGAGTTGCTCCTTTTGGATTCACTTGCTGTAGCTGAGAGAGTTTCTGAAGTAAATAGGAGCAACTTCCATGGGCTGGAGAAAATTCATGCTTGCACAGAAGTCGGATTGCTCACTACTCCTTGTAAAACGGATTCCATGCATGTTGTCAGAACTTATTTCCATTGGGGTTTGTGTCCACTCTCTGGCTGGCATAACCAAACTACAGTATCTAAATCAGTGAATATCCAAAAAAGTAACAGGCAATCACTGGTAGCTGCTAATTACAAAACTAGGGAATTGATGATCTTTTTGAAAAAAGCAGACTATAGTTTTGAAATACAACGTCCTCTCCCCCACCAGCAGCACAGTATTTGTTGTTCTGTCATCCTCTCAGGAGGATTTGATCTGAGTTTGTTCATCCACAGCAAGGTAAACTACTTCTTCTGTCATTTTCACAACCAAAGACTCACCAAGGACAGCCTAGTCACATTCATACATATGGAAACTCTAACAGGACAATTTGGTCACCACAAGTGAATGGTAGCTGTGGTGGTAAAATGAATGTGTAGACAGGTGAAAGGAGATGTGTCAAGATGTAGAGGGGAAAATCATTTTGTACCAATTATTATTTTGCAAAGAACCCATAGTCATGGTATCTCGTGCTGACTTGTCTGCAATTTGAACACACAGAAAGCTCATTGCTTTCCTTTTCCACCTCAGTCAACATGGTAATCTGTCTCCCAAGACACTTACTTCAGGAATTAGCTCTTAATCACATTAAAAAGTTCACACTGATTTCGAAGTGAAGGAAAGGAATGTCTGTCTTTATTTTCTGTTTCTAACATTCTAAACGGCGTTTTCTATTTTCCCACTATTAACCCAAACAGAAGGATGTACTCTGAAGTCTGGCTCTGTACGTACTGGGCCAAAAACCGCCTCAGACAACACTGGTCTTCAGAGTGGTCATTGAGTGTACATAGTCACCTCTAACAAACAATAGCAGGAAATCCAGCCCTCGGGCAACAGATAGTTCCAGCATATGAAATCCATTATTTATTTCCATATTAAGCGTGATATTCAAGGTTGATGAACGGTGGAAAATTATGTAATGTTTATAGACAGGAAATACAAGCTCTTTATAAAAGCTAAATAAACGCACTTATTTTTGTCCAACATTAAAAGTTTCTGTATAAAAAATAGTGAAATACATCATAGTCTTTTTGTCCTGTTTACGTTCTCCCATCAGAAAAAGCAAAATAATGGTGAATTGTATTGCCTCAATTGTCAGAAAGTGGTACTGTTTAAACTGAAAACACTCAGAAGAAAAAATCATTTAAAAATGTTCTCACTGAATGAGAAAAGGCAGAATTCTTACAAAAATCCCACATATATTCAGCACTGGTTTTACACTTTTCCATGTATGTCACCTTAGACTTCCACGCCAGAGTATTTTCTCTGATCAGGGAAGGTAACTAATCCCTTTTCCTCGCTGGTGCACTGCGTTGCTGGCTGGAGCTTATGCCTTGTCCCAGTTTTCCCTCTCACAGAGTCTACACGTGACAAGTTTGGGCATCACATGCTAAGGAAATCCTTGGGGTGAGGATTTCAGGGATTTCACTTGGATAGGTCTCAAGATTTGGATAGGTCTCATGTTCCAACTTGCTGTAAATTTTTCCACATAACTCTCAGGTAGCTGTTAGAAGTAGGATCCGACAGCTGTGGTGACTTTCTGTGTGTATAGATTTGCCTTTAGCTTTGTGCAGGACTCTTGGATCCTGGGTTTTCTAATGTGATACCTTGTACACAGGGATACAAAATAATGCCTTGTGAACCTGGGAGGGAATAGAGCAACTAAGATGCTTCTTTATTACTAATTTTTCCTGTTGGAAAGCAGGTTCAGATTAAATTAGAAAGGCCACAAACTTCAGATTATGTTTGGCTTGGAGATAAAGTTCAGTGGAAGAATGAAAGAAAGAAACTTACACTACTGATAATTTAAAAGGTCAAGATGCTTTGATGAAAATAAAAACAACAGTTGTTAAATGTTCTTTTTCTACTCTAAGACACTATCATCTAAACCTACTGATAATAGATAGCTCTGCAGGA
>NW_010409854.1:39101-40231 GCF_000710305.1 Buceros rhinoceros silvestris
ATGGATGTCTACATGAGGCAGAACAGGTAATAACAGAGCTAATACACCATATTCCGTGTTATAAAGGACAACAGGGGACTTTACATTTTTTTCTTAAAATTGGATTTGTCCTTAGAAAGGCTAGGGGGTTATTTAGAATCACAGAATGGTTTAAGTTGGAAGGGACCTTCAAAGACCATCTAGTTGCACCCCACTTCCATGGGCAGGGACATCTTCCACCACATAAGGTTTCTCAAAGCCCCATCAAGCCTGACTGTACACTTCCAGAGAGGAAGCATCCACTTCTCTGGGCAACCCGTTCCAGTGTCTCACCTCCCTCATCGCCACTCCACAACCGACACGGTGCTCCAGGTGGGGTCTCACCACAGTGGAGTACAGGGGCAGGATCACCTCCCTTGATCTGCTGGCCATACTTCTTTGTATGCAGCCCACAATATGGCTGGCTTTCTGGGCTGCAAGTGCACATTAGTGGCTCATGTTCAGCTTTTCATCCACCAGTTACACCTAAGTCCTTCTCCACAGGGCTGCTCTCAATCAGTTAATCCCTCAGTCTCTATTAATACCAGGGATTGCCCCGACCCAGGTGTGGGACCTTGCACTTGGCCTTGTTAAACCTCACAAAGTTCACATGGGCCCAGTCCTCAAGCCTGTCAAGGTTCCTCTGGATGGCACCCCTTTTCTCTAGTGTGTCCATTACAAAATCCAGACTCTGTAGCAATGAATCTCAGGAAAGCTCTACCACTTGCTATTTAATGGTCTCTTGACTGTGGTGATCTGCTGTTGAAATATCTCTGAATATTGCAATGTCAGCACAGGAGAAAGGAGTACTTCATACAAGACTATTGATAGCCAGAGACAATCAAAATGTATCTTGGATGTGGTGAGGATAAACTCAATCTGTTGTAGCAGAAGTTAATAATCCATGAGTTTTCTGACAAACATTTTGCTGTCAATTGTAGAAGAAATGAAGACAAGGTGCATGACACATCAATTGGTGGACACTGAGCTGCCACTTGCTATTACTAATAGCAGGCAACAGTACTGGTGACTTGACAAAGTCTCTGCATAGCTCCACCCTATCCAACTACAAAGTATTTTTCTTCTCTGTCGCGGTTTGAGAAGGGGGGCAT
>NW_010409855.1:0-4423 GCF_000710305.1 Buceros rhinoceros silvestris
GGCGGAGCCCGGCCACCTCGTTCCGTCCCAGCAGGCTCCACACAGCGCGATCAGCTGCGGCGAGGAGAAAGGGAGCGGAGCGGGCTGGAGACGAGCTGAGGCCGGCCTGAGGGGCTGGGGAGCCGGCATTACCCGGCAACTCGCCACAGACAGCGCGTCCTCATCCCCCTGCTCCGCTTTCTCCCGTTGAGGACCCACTAAAGCAGCCGCCATCCTCACAGTCTGCTATAACCTACACCCTGCAACTCATAGAATCATGAAATCACACAATCGTTTATATTGGAAAAGACCTTTAAGCTCATTGAGTCCAACCGTTAACCTAGCACTTCCAGGTCACCGCTACACCATGTCCCTCAGCACCACATCCACACATCTCCATGTGCCTCCAGGGATGGAGACTCCACTACTGCCCTGGGCAACCTGTGCCAGGGCTTCCCAAACCTTTCAGGGAAGAAAATTGTTTCTCATATCCAACCTAAATCTCCCCTGGTGCAACCTGAGGCTGTTTCCTTTTGTCCTGTCACTTGTTACTGGGGAGAAGAGACTGAACCCAACCTCGCCACAGTCTCCTTTCAGGTAGAAAAAGGAGAAGGTTGTAGAGATATTAGGTTGTAGAGAGCAAGAAGGTCTTCCCTCAGCCTCCTTTTTTTTAGGCTAAACGTCCCCAGTTCCCTCAGCAGCTCCTCATTGGACTTGTGCTCCAGACCGTTCACCAAGTTCATTGCTCTTCTCTGGACACACTCCAGCACCTCGGTGTCCTTCTTGGAGTGATGGGACCAACACTGAACCCAGGGTTCAAGGCATGGCTTCACCAATGGTGAATAGAGGGGGAAGATCACTGCCTTGGTCCTGGTCCTTCTGGTCACACTATGGCTGATACAAGCCAGGATGCTGTTGGCCCTCTTGGCCACCTGGGCACACTGCTGGCTCATCTTCAGCCACTGTCAACAAACATCCCCCATGTTTAAAGGCTAAGTCTTGTTTGGATTATTAATTGCTACTTGCAAACCTTTAACAATAAAAAATAAATGAACTTTTAAAGATAGATAACAGGGTGGAGAGTAAAGCTAGCTGGCTGCATGCCTGAGATGATGCTTGGCTCTAACACAGGCTTTGCTGGGGGGACTGTACCTATCACAACCAAGACGGATGGCAGCCATGCAGAGCATTGGGGAGGGACATTTGGTGGGTGCTGGCTTGTGGCTCTGTGAATCTCAGTGGGGATTTCTGCCCAGGCATGAGTCGCTGTCAAAAAAAATGGGGATCTCTGTTGATGGCTGAAAATAGCGAGAGAGACCTGGCTGCAAACTACAAGCATGTCTGTGGCTGAAGCAGCTCAGGCTCAGCTCCCCTTGGGTTGTCTACCCGCGTGCTTCGGAGCTGCACGAAGGAGTGGAGTTCATGCTGCTGCTGCTGTGATGAGCAGTGTCAGGTGCTTTCCTGGAGCCGTCTGCTAGAGGCACACATCTACTGCACAGTGCCGTAGGAAGAAAAGCACATTTTCTGCAGTTCGGTGCCATTGAATGAGAAGGATTTTGAAAAGCTCGTCATGGAAGTGAGGGAGCAAACCCATGCTGCCCTGTTGTAAAGGGAGCAAGCACCAGAAGGGAGGTCAAAAGCTTCCCAAGGCCTGGGAACTGCAATAAAGAGCATCTCTGATTAAAAGGTTGTTTTTTCCCAAACAAATTAGTCACATTTCATCTTTTCTCTGTTCCCGTACAAAAACACAAAGGTGCAGCTGGAGATGAAACCTAAAACTACAGCTCAGTAATTTAAGGGTAAGCACCAAAATATTATCATTAGACTAAAACAAAACCCCTTGCTATCAAAAAATTCAGCATTGGTCTAACTCCTCTTACATCTCTGCATTTCTTTTAAGAGACGAATGTGCACATTTCACCCTCAGGGGCTCAAATCTGTACTTGGCATCGAATTTACAGGTTGTGACATTGAAGAAAGAAGCCAGACATTGATCTCTGTGCTTTGTTCCCTCTGTAACGTAGAGGTTGTGTTTCCGTCCTCTGTTCTTTGCCCTGGTTGTCTGGCTGCAAGCTCTGCAGATAGTCATTGTCTCTCATGGATGCCACCATGCTCTGGTGGGGACCTCCTTTACTCAGTGCCTCTAATCTGCAGTTCTTTTACAAATCATCATTATTGGCTGAGAGAAACTGAAATCAAGGACATATAAACATATAATGTATGAACAGAAAAACCCTGCCAGAAACCAAAAGCCGTGAGATGCACACAAATGAGAAGTTAAGGGGAAGACCTGCTGCATTTTGGTCCCGCTACATACACCGCCATGTCGTGGATGCAGCTCGTGTTGTGTGGCCTGTAAGACACCAGGAAGACTTCAACCGGGAAAGGCTTTGGCTGCCTGTTTCGTCGTCTCCTGCCCATTTCTTGTTCCACTATGGTGCTGGAAGCGCTCCCACCACCAGTGCGGTGATCTGGCTCTGGAAGACATGGCTAGGACAAGAGAGCAGAAGACAATGTCTTGTGGGGAGCTAAAATCAATCCCCATGTGCAGCCCTTGTGGCTCCTGTTTTCTTCTCCAAAAAGTGGTTTTACCAGATGTGTACTACATGCAGTGCGGTCTGGGCCCCGCAGCTGAAAGGCTGCTGGGCACTGCACCGTCCTCCTTTGTCCCACCAGAACCGCAGCTGGTCCAAACTTAGATCTTCTGGACTGACCACCAAAAAGCCATCACGCGATCTTTCTTAAATACACTCAATGCCCATGGCTTGCAGCTCTCCTTTGGGCTTGGTTTGCTTCCTGGGGAAAATCATTTGGGTTTTCTACACTCATCCATAAAACAGGTGCTATAAAACACTCTGCCTGCAGCATGTACTTTGAGATCTTCCATTACCGCATGTTTTGAGAGCAGCAGAGAGAACAATCCCAGGTTTTTGTGTGCTCTGGGAGCACATTTTTTATGTAGTCACATAATCATCTGAGGGGTTCGGGTTCATGGTATTCCTCCTCCACTCCATCCAGGTTTTTGTGTGCTCTGGGAGCACAGTTTTTATGTAGTCACATAATCATCTGAGGAGTTCGGGTTCATGGTATTCCTCCTCCACTCCAAAATATGCTCACTGTGGGCTGTGGACATGCAGAGGTCACTTTCTCCGGGGTTTCAGTTCTCACAAAGCACATGGGTTTTTCCTTCCTTAAGGCTCATGTCATTCTTCCAGAAACCCCCTCTTTTCTATGACCCTCCATCCCTCAGGGTAATTTCTCTTTCTCCAGGGTGAACAGTCTCAGCTCTCAGTCTCTCCTTGTGATACAGGTTCTCCAAGCCCATGATCATCTCAAGGCCCTTCACTGCACTCACTATAGGAAGTCCATGTCTTCCCTTTACTGGGGAACCCAACACACCAGATGCTTCTCACCAGTGCTGAGCAGGGGGGAAGTATCATAGAATGATTTTGGCTGGAAGAGACCTTTAAGATCATAAAGTCCAACTGTTAACCCAGCACTACACCATGTCCCTCAGCACCACATCCACACATCTCCACGTGCCTCCAGGGATGTGGACTCCACCACTGCCCTGGGCAGCCTGGGACAGCCCTGCACAACCCCAGCGGGGAAGAAATGGTTCCTCAGGGACAACCTCAACCTCCCCTGCAGCAACTGGAGGACATTTCCTCTTGTCCTGTCACTTGTTCCTGGGGAGACGAGACTGACCCCCACCTCGCTCAAACCTACTGAAGAAATTTTTCCCGATGTCCAACATAACCTTTCCTGGGACAACCTGGGGCAATTTCTTCGACATCTGTTGACCTGCTGGAAACTCTTTTCCTAATGCAGGATACTGCAGGCGCACACCGCTGTTTCACGTTCAACCTAGTGTCCACCAGGACCCCCAAGTCCTCTTCAGGCAAGCTGCTTTGCAGCTGGGTGGCCACTGATCTGTATCGGTGCATGGGGGCTTATTCCTTCCCTGCTGGAGGGTGTTGCAACCCTCTTTGTTGAAATTCATGAAGTTCCTGTCAGTGCATTTCTGTGGTCTGTCAGAGGCCCTCTGCAAACTTGCTCCATCACTCAGGTCATTAG
Organism: Buceros rhinoceros silvestris; assembly: GCF_000710305.1. Lineage (NCBI taxonomy): Eukaryota > Metazoa > Chordata > Aves > Bucerotiformes > Bucerotidae > Buceros > Buceros rhinoceros. The sequence goes on from NW_010409855.1 coordinate 4,057, forward strand.
TGAAGAGGCTAAGCAGCACAGGCCCCAGAAGAACAGTGTATTTTGGAAGGTTCAGAGGCAATCCAGTGCATAGAGCCATTTAGAAAAAGTTCAGAAGATTTTCTGAGTATTTTAAGAGTTTTAGAACTACTTTGTGCTGTTGACAGCCTACGAGAGAAGTTTTACAGTAGCTTGAAGTAGTTTAGAGCTGCTTCAGATTGGCATAGAACCATTAGACCTGCTGAGAGCTCTTTAGTGGAATTTTAGAGCTCTGAAGAGTTCAGAGGTGAACAGTAGAGATTTAGAGGCATTTTAGATGTATTTGGAGACACATTAGTGCTGCTTATAGCAATGTAGAGGAATCATAGAATCATAGAATCATAGAATC
>NW_010409856.1:0-29522 GCF_000710305.1 Buceros rhinoceros silvestris
CACCGACGTGGGTATGCAGCGCCTCAGCGCCCTTCGGACGCGCCCTTCCGCGCGAACTGCTGCGCCACGCCCTGGTCGCAGCGCTCCTGGTCGCTGCGCTCCCTAAGGGTCTCTTTTATAGCTCCGGGTGTGATCGCCGTTACCCTGGCAACGCCCGCCGCCTCGTCCCCTCCTCCCGCGAGAGCTGCCGGCTCCGGCGTGACTCAGCACAACCAGGGGGGGCTTTCCCTTCAAAGGAAAACCGCCGAATTCCCCTTAATTTATCTGTCTCTGTCGCTCCCGCCACCACGCCACTCCTCTCCGAGTAGCCCCCGGAACACCCGGATCCGTCGCTCCAGATGCCACGTGGCTCCTCCCCTAGCAGCGCCTCTCAAGAAATTGGAAATTTTTTTACTTCAAAATACTGATACTGTTTTATGGGAAGAGTAGCTGGAGACACCAAAGTTTTCTTTGGTGAGCTGCTTTTGGGGACACTGTGAGGTGCAGAAATCATTCCATAGCAGCTTTTGGTGCCTGACCGCATATGAATGTACTTTTTCCAGTGTTCTCCCTGACTAATCAAGGCACCAGGGTCATGGCTGGCTCATGACTGTTTTACCCTAGTCAGCTGAGAAGTTTGAAGCAGATGTTGGTCTTCATCTGAGACAGGTTACACTCTTTGAGTTAGTGTCTATGTCTTTACCTGTCTGAATTGCCAATGAAGCCAAAAGGTAGAATGCTTGATTTAGTCCAACAATGGCTAAATAAAGACACTGTTAAATGTCTGACCTACAGTTAAAATGGGACAACTTGAAAACCAAAGACATAACATAACTCTAAATATATATATATGTATGTGTCTGTCAAGTTTCATTCATGTATGTTATAGTTTTTGGTGGGATAGCATGACCTTTTAATTTGTTTAATTTAATAGGCTGTGTTTTCCTTTTTTTTTTTTTTTGTTCAGTGAAAAGCTGATTTCCATCAATTAAAAAAATAGGTAAAAGTTTGAAATATCTAAAATGATTCTTTTCAGGCTTTCTACTGACATTGTTGTGGATATATAGATAAAACACTGGAATACATGACAGGTACAATCAAATCTGAAAAACCCATCAAGTTGTAAGTAATGCACATCTGAAATATCCTCTTTTTTTACATGTTAAGCAAATTAATAAAATGTGAGAAAACACAATTTGCTCTGCAGGCACATCCTGAATGACAGGTTGACTTATATTTTTCCCCAAGCAAATGGATAAGCTGTGTTTATATGGGAAAGTAATTATCTAAACTATAAAATCTTTCAAGACTGTTTAAAAACTTAAATCAGTTTTGGGGTTTCATTTCTTTTAAAAATCAGATACGAATTTCAAGAAGCAGAGTAATATGTAATTTACCAGAAAATATATTTGCTTAATTATGTTATCTACAGGCTATTTTAGTCTTATCAAGCCATTGTAGCAAAAATAAGTCACTAACTCTGAATAATAGTTGTTTAAAATTTGGCATGCATTGCATGTCTGACCTTTTTGCCTGCTCCTGAAATAATCTTACATTACCACGTACAGCTGGCAGCAGACGCTGGCAGTGACCGTAACAGAAGAGAAGAATAAAATATATTGCAAAAGGTATTTTTGTTAGCAATTTAGAGAAAATGTTCTGACTATGGCAGCTCACATTAACAAGTTTAATAAGCTTTCCTGCTTTATTCTTGAACGAAAGTTGTGTGAATTCCAGAGCCAGGTACGCTGTTTGAAAAAGGTGAGCATTGATAGTAGTTACAGAATTTCAGACTCCTTTGCAGTGAAGAGGAGAAATAGGAGGAACTTTTGCCTAGTATTATAGACTACCTGAGGACCCTGGAAGAACCAAAAGCTATTTGTCCTTAAGCAATATTTTCCATGCTCATTTTTAAGCTAGAGAACTCTCAGGAAATGGCACGCCTCCTTATCCAGGCAAGCTGGTAAATTGAGTCTTGTAAATAAGAAAGATAAAATGCCATGAGGCAGGTTAACAGCATCCCAACACTTTAACCACAATTTCCATTCTGTGCTAAAAGTTGTTCAGACAAAACCCTTACAACGTAAAATTGATTATTACTATATAAGACTGTGTCCTGGTTTGAGCTAAACTTCCTGGTTTGAGCTGAAACTTCCTTGTTTTGGTTAATGGACAAATAGGAATTATTCCATGCAAGTGTGATGATTCCACATTTAATTGGTTAAGAGAGTCAGGTGCAATTAACAGACTGGAATCTAGGGGCTCAGGTGTACTCATTGATAGGTGAAGGAAAACAAATGAGATTTTCAGAGATGAATGTGTCAATTTGTTTCTAAATACACTTCTGATTTGATGGAGGCAATTGGCCTGTTTGACGCTGAGAACACTTGTGAATACAGAAGTATGTGAATATATAAATACTTCACCCAAAATCAAAAAAGTTGCATCTAGTCATTTATACTTTGGCTCTAAAGTATACTTACTTCAGCGAAGCAAATTATATATCTCCTGTATTTCAATGCAGGTTGAACACAAAACTCACAAAGCATACAAATAACCTACATTATGCACCAGTTACTATAACCCCAGTATGTGCATGTTCATGGATAACCAGTATAGATTTATACATTCTACTACACAATTCATTGGCTTAGCATCATACAGTGTACTGCCTTCTAGTTCACCTGGTACAAGATGTAAAGTTTACAAGGATAAGGATAAATCTATAAGGACAGGATAAGAGGCTGTCCAAAGGGACCTTGCCTTCTTGGCAATGAAATAAATAAAAGGTATGTCTTAATGTGTGTCCATTAATAAAGGCTAGCAGTTTGCTGAAGTAGTAACTGCTATTAATTTTTTACTGTTTTTTACTAGTTAGGAGTGTCACATAAAGAAACTGAAAACTTAGATGAGAAGAATCTTACCCAAAAGAAATGTTTTTCATTAGTCGAATATACCTGAACCAGGTGACAGTCCCTTTTGAGAAGATAGCATAGGTACAAAAGATAAAAGTACTTGTGTGTCCCAAATGAGTGACTATGCTTTTTCGTTGAAGAAATCTATCTCTATCTTTAACCCCTACTGGGTTATCCAGTTTGTTCTAAAGATTTTCAAAGTATATTCCAATGTTTTTAATATTATGGGTGGGACAGGGGTATTCTAGTTTGTAAAAAATCTTCTACATAATTGAAGCAACGACCATTTTCCATGGCCTCCTGTCCTAGCATCCTGCCTTAGTCTCTGCAGTTGGATTTTATCTCATCTAACTTTAGACATCTAAAATTTATACATCCAAGTAAGAGATAGTCACCTATGCTCCACTCACAGGCAGTGGAGAGAAACATGCACCTCCAGTGGGTGATTCATCTGACCTGTCTTATATGGCTATAGCAAGCACAAGACTCTCTGGTGCCTATATCTCTTCACCAACTTTGAAAAGAGACTCACTTGAACAACTGACTTAGATGCGTAACTTCTAGACGTTTAAGCTAAGGCAGATGTATTCAACTCTAGGTTCTCAGTTCGTTCCTTTGTTTGTCTTTATTTATTCAAAATCAGATGTTTTCAGCTGAAAGGACTAAGACCCACCAGAGAAAACTATACTGCATCTGTGCATTGAAATTCTTGTCATTGAGAGCAGATGAACTCAGATCTCCTGACTGCCAAGGCAGTTTCTATCCAGCAGTTCACTGAATATAACACACTGTGTTATCTGACTTACCTCTGAAGCCTATTTTGAGAAAGGTGTTGACAGTCATGGTTTCAAAATTAGGAGGATCTAGCAGGGCAAGAAGTGGTGGGACAATAGCATTTCCTGTGAAGAAGCCGTGAAAAATTACGGACCTAGTAGGGTCCTGGATTTCCCCAGGTTTTACTACAATACATTGAACACAGTGTTATAATAAGTGATTTTGTGAATATAGTGAACTATCATAAAATGATTTGAAATGTGTTACTGAAACAACAATAATCACTCCCATTCTGAGTTTCAGACTGATTACAGTCATGATCTTTTCATGTGTACAAAGATCTTAACTGAGAAATTTTTTCCCCCCTGTTATTAGGTATTTAATTATACTCCTGGCTATACATATTAAAAATATGTATTTTTTCTTAATAGCTATTCACTTGCTCATATACTGGAAGGAATAGCATCATAATTAAATAAAAACAAACCTTCAGCTCCTAATAAAATAGAGTTGCCAGTAAAACTTTGGAGTAGTGCAATAATTACGTTATAGAATCATAGAATTGTTTAGGTTGAAAATGACCATTAAGATCAAGTCCACTATTAACCTAGTCCACCACTAAACCATATCCCCAAGTGCCACATCTACACAGTTGTTAAGTACCTCCAGGACTGCCAACTCAAACAGTTCCCTGGGCAGCCTGCTCCAGTGCTTAACATCCCTTTCAGTGAAGAAAATTTAACCAGTGTCCGATCTAAACCTCCACTATCAAAACCTGCTACTTGGGAGAAGAGACTGATATCCACAATATTTTCTCTGAGAGTAAAAAGTTTTAGTGACATAAATCAGTAGTCTTTGAGGAACAGATGAGTTTTCCTATTCAGATTTTTCAGTCTGCTTCTGTTTAGCATGCTCAACATTTAATAGCTCAACATTTTTGTCATCTTGGTCCTTGGATGATTTGTCATCCTATAACTTTTGGAAAAATTCAACTTTAACAATTCATCAAATTATACATGTGCAAGAATGGAATATGGACCATTAGCCAGGTGTGCCTCTAATGGAATTTGAGTTGTAGCTGTATATAAAGCTAAAATTTAACTTGCTTTCATTTATGTGTACTTTCGATGGATAGTGAGAACGAGTAACGATGTGTTCATTTTGTGAAATACACTCGTTACATTTCATGACCCATGATCAGTTTACAGCCACATAAAAGAAAGATTTTTATCGTAGAGATGACACTGGAAACAAGGACTAAACTATTGATTGTATTAGATGAGGCACTTGTAGAAATTGCAGGTGATTGACAATTAACATGCTGTCATAAATTCCAGCTCTAGCAACTGAAGAATTCACTATTTTAATTAGAGAAAATTAAAGAAGATTAAGGCTGTTGGTATCTACTGCAGCGTAAATCACTTAAAAGTAACAAATTAAGCAGAAATAATTGCTAATCTTTGTTCAAGCTGTTTTTATTGGTGATCTAAATTAGTCTAGATACATATTTAAACTTCTTGGGTTGTTTCACACTGAAATTTTAGAAGTCCCTCATTCGATGTGCAAAAGCAACTTTACTTCATCTAAAGCAAGTCACAGTTTTGATATTCAGTTCAATACTCAGGGACATTATTCAAGTCATCAGATGCCCTTTCATAAATGTTCTTTCCAGCCTCACACTAAAACTTGGCTGCCATTAGTTCTTAGATAAATGATGCATGCAATGTGTATCTGTGTTGCCACAGAAATACTGAGCAGACATTTGCTGAGGTCTGGCTGCCCTGATTAAAGAAAAGATGAAACAACTGTTAATGCTATAACCTCTTAGTGTTATTCCAGGCCTTAAGGGTTTTTACAGCAGATAAATCCTCTTTCTTCCCTTTCATGTCTCTGAAACAATGTACCTAAGGAAAGCATATTCATACTATCTGCTTCGAAAGGCGGTGCATCCCTGCAGAAAGGAATTAAGGAATTAATGCCTGCAAGAACCATTTCTTTCTAATCACTATGAGATATTTTCTCTTGCCCGCTGAGCCAAGCACCTGGCAAACACATGTTCAGACTTGGCTTGGCAACTTAGAGCACAGTTGTGTGGCTCTGTTCAGTGTTTAGTCATCACAGAACTTTTGAGTTTGCCCTTGCTAGAATGAGTGGAAGTCTATATTTAGGTGCCCACCGGGTGCTGCAATTGAAAAAGTACAGTTTTAGTGTTCCCATTTGTGTTGGTACATAAAATAACACGTCTCTGCAGAGTAAAGGTACAAATGCAGGTAATTTAAGAAAGGAACCTAAATTAGAATGTATTTGGTCTGGATTTATTGCCCTATGTTCTTGCAGAACATTTACTGTCCATATTAAACTGATAAAAGGTCTTTATTAAGAATTCTTTAATTAGAAAAGCAAATGTTTTTCTAAAGGTAATTTTGAAGTTACCAGATGCCTCCGTATTTGCAATATGTCTTTCACAGGATATGTAGTCTAAAGGAGTTACAGGTCAAAGAACTTTTGTGGATCTTGCCCTCTGTCTCTAGAATTCAAGCGAAGCTAAGTACAAGAATGTATTGATTGAGATGAAATTGAAAGATTTATAGGAATTTATCATGGACATTGCCTTTGACACAAGACATTGATTTACAAATGAGATTCTACCTGATAAACCTGATAAAGTATATCAAAACAAGTAGACATGTATAATAATTCAAATTTTTTCAATACAGTACAGTAAAAAGGAAGCGGATTCCTCTCCAAGGAAGATTGCTCTAATCGTTCATATAACTTAGGGTAGGCATCTTGATGCACGCTCATTTGTAGCTCAATGCCTAGACAATGAATAATGTATTCCATGTCCTGTAATGTCATTAGATTTAGACTCTGAAAAACAAAAAGAAATTACAGAGTTTCAAAGGTAAAAACCAACAGAAGATACATCAATTAGTGCTCTTGTATTTCATGTACTTCACTTTTTGTTCTGCTGCAGGAAAAAAAAAACAGGAAAAGAGGTTAAAAAATAGAAGAGAAAGAAGATAGAAGAAACACAGGCATCTTGGTTCATTATAATCCATCCTTTAAGTTTTAACTAAACAGTGGAATAAAATCCACTGTTATAAGGTCTGTTTTACTTGGTAAAAGTTGTACAGTCAGTTGAAAGAGCAGCCAGTGACATTGTAGTCAATGCTTTCCAAAAGTTAGTTGAGAATGATAGGGAAAAAATCTGATGTGATATATAGCTGCACAGATTTCCATCTCACCCCAGACACTCATTACACACATCTGTTCTTCATTCCCAATGAACAACACATTTCCTCTGAATTTCTTCCAAAGGAGCTCATCAACAATCCAGAAGACATATGTGAAAGACATTGAATTTTATCCACCCTGTATTAATGTTGCTTTAATCGTTATCAGCTTCCAATGTAATGTCAAACGCATCATTGATGTACATTTTTTCATTACATTTAAAATATTTTTATGACTTGTGCTATCGTGATGCCCATGACATGAAAAATGATGGCCATAAATGAAAGGAAATTTTTACAATGAAATAGTTGCAATCTGAAAGTTACAGCAAATAAAAATGTTGATTCAAATCTATGTTTTGAAAGAACAAAATTCCTTTTAATAAGTTGATGGAGTTGTAAAGGTTGATGCCATTTTCAGGTATTTTAAGTCCCACAGAGTATTTTATTTTATTTGGAATATTAAATCAAGCTATATGTAAAAAAATTAAGAAAAAAAATACTTTTACATCTCACATTTTCTCAAAGGTCATAGTTACTGAGTGTTAATTTATCATTAGGTTGTTAATCTAGTAGACAGCTTTGAGTATTCAACAAGTTGTGTTTACTAATAACATCCTTCTCAACACACCATTAATTGTATTGGGGTTTTTTTGTCATCTGCTACTAAAAGTCAGGTTTTCTACTTGCATACAGTCATAGACTCCTCTCTCAATCGATTTGACACCGTTTTATGCATGCAAAGAATCTGGCCCACAATGAAAACGACTTTTTCCTTTGTATAGGTTTCCACTTTTTTGTGGTGTAATGGGAGCATCGCAGCATGCTTTTCTAGATTCATAATTCTTCATGGCATAGCAGGTCAGCTGAAGTGGACTCCGGAAATTGAAGGAGTCTTGTCTCCAGATGTTCATCTCTGCCATCAGACTGTCAGTAATTGGGATTAATTTTAATGGGAAATTCTTCCTGAGTGTCATAGTTGAAGGCACTAGAGCTCACCTGTCTCTCTTACTGAACATGATCTCTCATATCTTACTTCTTCAGAGCTGGATCTTTACCATAATTGTTTGCACTGCTGTATCATTGCCCTGAGATTCTGAAGCCTCACATGTTTGTGTGGGAATTGTGCATAAAGAGTTAAGAAGCTTTCAAGTACAAGATTCGTATCTCTGGGGGTGGAAATCCACTGAGCTGGCATGGGGAATAGATGAAGGAGGGAGGCTTGTGATGATGATGGAGCTCATATGTTTTGGCTCAAATGAGGAAAGCAAGCAGCGTTGACACAGACCTTGAAGGTCATAGCATCCAGGCAAAGACCTTTTTCTGATCTGTAAAAATGAATGTTAAAGTACACACCCCTGAATATGGTGATGATCCTAATGAAGAACATGCTAAACACATATAACTATGTTACTCAACTCTCCACTCAAATCACGCTAGACATCACAAAAGAGGCAGGGACAAAAGTAGTTAGAATATAAAAGACCACAAAGGGAGTACCTGTGTGGGGGGAAGAGACTGAAGGCGTAGTAGGAACAGTCAACAGGCTGTACTCCTCTTCCTCCACTCAAGATAGGGTCATCTACTTGGTAAGAATTGTGTCTTCACTATACAGTGAAGAACACCCAGGATAGTTTTTGCTAGCATTGCTATTATGTATTAGTGCTATTGAGGCAAGTACATTTATCAATGGCAATTCTAAAACTATTGTATCTGCTGTTTTAATAAATTAAATCTACTTTTTGACTTTGCAAAACTGTTTCAGGGCTCTGTCAGGCAAACATCAAGCTCTTGCTCATAGTATGACAGTCTGACATAGCTTAATAGACCTATTCTGCAACTTATCATTCATTTTGGGACCCATGTTGGATACAGATCTGGAGTAGAGGCTTACAGATGTGAGGCAGTGGCTTAGGGTGTTGCTTTGCAACTTTGTGCTTACTGAGTAGGCTGCTCATTCAAATGAATGCTGTTACAATTCACACTTCTAGTTTCTGTTTAGTCCTGCAGCCTCTTTCTTCGCAGTCAAATGGACTGTCTCTAACAACTCGATTCTTTTATTTTTTCCGTAAAATGACACAGTGCATGGGTTCTTGTCTTTTGGGAGGAAAGAAACTTGGGAAGTCTGTAGAAGAGTTGAGTTGGAGATACTGCATGACATTAACAAGACAGCACTTAAACTCCTTTGGGCATGTGTAGAGGAGCAGATGCCCACTATTGGATATTTACCATCATCACTGCACTATAATGAGAAATGATGCTCTGAAAAGAAGGCCCAGAGGAGTAATCTCAGGCCAAAAAATGATGAGAACTCTTATTCCAAATACCAAGAACACCTCTGAGACTTAATTTTTCTTCCAATGCACTGAGAGAGGCTAGTTAATGTATTATATTTACCATTGAAACCATGTTTTTTTTATCCTGTCTTACACAGGAAATCTTTGAACAAAACTCCTTGGAGGGATAAAACCACCAGAGTTAGTAAATTATAGATTGTTTCACTGGGAAACACTGATGTGAGCAGTGCTTCCAAAGCATACAGACAATGGCACTGCTGTTCTACACATCAAAGAAAGTGTTTTATATGTGCATGTGGCTGTTCCTACTTAAATGATAAATCTGTAGAAAAGTCTGGAATCAAAATGTTTATCTCTGCAGTCATACAGTAAGAGATAAGTCACCTAAAGATGAGTTAACATCCTATCCAATAGGGCTCTAAAATTCTGAAGAGACTGCAGTACTTACAGTGAATGATCATTTACTAACACCTACAGACACTTCTAATCCAGTCTACCACTGATAATTAAGTTGGACTGAAAAGGCAGAGCAGTGTGGTCCATTTGTCTGGTAAACATATAGAAGAATGCAGGCTTTTGAAGGAAGGCAGCTCTATTTCTTCCTTGGGTAGCTAGCATCATCATTGAGCAGTCTGCCTCTGGAAAGTATAAAAAATAACCTCCTCATTTTACAAGCAAGTTCTTCTGCAACAACATCGTTCTGTCTTACTGCTAAGAACATTGCAAATGTTACCACTACTGTTTGACGCGGCATCTTTGTTCTGTTGTAGTCTTCAACATATTCTACTGAGGCAGAACTATAAAGTCCTAATGTCAAAATCACTTAACCTTTTAAGGTTGTAATTTTATGTTAAAATCTTCCACCAGCTGTCTTCAAGTGTGGTTGTTGCTTGGTAATCTTGTTTTTCTCATTCTGTTCTCATTTTGATAATTCACATGTTACTTGGGGAATGGTAAGAAAAAGGAACTCTGAACTGTTCCTTGCTCTGAATCACCAACTCTCTCCTACAGACCATCATCTCTCCTCGTTTTGTACAGATTAGAAGAAGAGTCATCTTCTCTGTCTCATATATTTTATTATTCCTTTTTGATCATAGAGTTGTGAGGTCCATGAGGTAAATTAGGCGAAGATTTTAGCAGAACCACTGAAAATAAGAAAAGTCTTGGCTACATCACTAGGTTTACAAACCTGTAGAAATAATAGGTCAGGTTCTGGCTGTTCCAGGCCTAACCGAGATAACTTTATTATGTGGCTTGCAAGGAGCAGACAGTTCAGACTGGGATTCTTCCTAACAGGGTCCCAAACTCAAATACCACCAGAGCAGCTAAAGCTTGAACTGCTGTTAAGAATCTGCTAATAAAGCCCACTGCATGTCTTAGAGGCAGCAATATGGGTGTATGGTGACGGGCTTGGGAACCTGCCAAGCCTTAATCACAGCCTGGACTGTGGGACGTCTGTAACAAATAAATTAACAAAGGCTCTTGCTGACTTTCTGTTCCCTGGCCCTCCATATTATTAGAGTAATGGCTATAACATCTTTCTCAGTGGAGACATCCACAAATAGCCTCATTCTTTCAGTTTTGTTCAGAAGTCGTCTAATGCTTGAACCAGGATACAATTCTCTTGCTTTTGGGAGTAGCATTATTCTTCAGACAGAAAATGATAAACACTGAGAGTAGTTCCAAAATCCTGCTAGAAAGTATGTCAAACGGAGACTGATTTAAATGTGAGATCTTTCTGGACATCTTTCTTTGGGCTTCCAGCTGAAATGTCAAAGTATCAGGATCAGAAATTCTTCCTGCTCCCCACTAACTGCTGCAGTTCTATTATTCTACAGTTCTAATGGGTCTGCATCGTTGTAGCTGACAGTGGGTTGTGTGTTTTATTTCTGGACTTCCAGATACAAACCATTACTTTTTTTTTTCACCTGATAGTAATAAAGCCTAACTATAAAAATCCAATTTGGAAACTACATTAAGATGGCACAAACAAAAATCCCTTTTCTCTTGCTTCCAAGATTTGATACGGGCTAGCACAACCTTCAAAACTCATCAAATGTAAGCCTTTGAACTCACCTTTCCTGAGGATTTCAACCACCTACAGAGACCAAACCTATCTGCATAGACTTACAAGATGCAAACCTCCTTTAGGGAAGTAGTGATGACAAAGTTTTGCTGTCTTCATCAGAAAAAACTCTTGCAAGAACTGTGTTCTATCTTGAAATGGAAAACAATGGCTTGCACATTCACTCTGGTCTCTGTGAGGTAAATAACTTAAGATTTGCAAGTTCATAATCAACATGTGGCCTGTGAACTATTGTTCCTATGTCTGACAGCACAGTTGAAGACAAAGATGGTGTAGATTTCGTTACAATAGAAACATGTTCTGTATTCTTACAGAGTCCACTTACCAAAGATGCATATACTACCGAATTTCTATTTAAAGGAGTTCCCTCCATCCTCAGAACAAAATTTAACTGAATAAGTTTCAAAGCAATAAATCACCTAAATGTGTATCTCTGTGTGTAGAGAAACCAGCAACACTGGTGGAAGTTGAAAGCTATTCTAGTCCTCCTTTAGACTAAGAAGAACTAAAAGGAATTGGAAACTGTGTAACAGCCCAGAAACAATGTAGGTTTTAAAAGTGCCAGGTACAGTAAAAATGTTTTCTTCTTACCTGTAAAAGAGATATCAGAGAACAGATGTTGGTTTGAGCTTGCTTCTCAAATAGGTCAGCTGTTTATTGTCTTAATTTTGATTAGGCTCTAGTGAAACATTTGTTATGTTTTAATGTTATTTTCACCAAAGACAAATGTCCTATTGTTCACCTACTTTCCATAAAGTAAAACAGGACCTTAAGATAATAAGAAGAGGACCTTAAGATAATAGTATTATATTTCTAGATTAGAAAATGCTAGTCGACGTATTTGCTGAATTAATATGATGAGGTTTAAACAGAGTGAAACAATTTTCTGAATTGGACACGTTCTCAGTACATTTGACAGTACAAATTTGCTAGTTCTTGGAAATTAGGTATACTGCTGTGAATGAGTAATTAGATATAATTGGATAGCAAATTAATGAGCTGAAGAGCTTAAAAGTAATGAAGAAAAAATATGGCCCAAGTGAATTACAGTAAAACAGTCAGATGACAAAATGAGGTATGTAATGCTTAATAATTTGTAAATGTTTTAAAATACAGTTACAACTATTTTATTCCTATAGAATATTCTTTCCTTAGTAGGCCACAGTTACGAATTTCACATTGCTATTGTATTCTTTGCAGGCCTCTCAGCTGATGCTAGCAGTCTATCTCTTTGTGTGACATGCATGGAAAATGCAGGATATTCTTTGTAAACGCCAGAGCATGCATGTCTCCGCGTGCGGCTGTGCCCATGCATGCGCTCACATGCATATGCAGTCACTTGGATCCCAGCGTTGTGTCTCCTCCAGCCCCATAGATGCACTCCAAGTTCTACCTTTCTAAATAACGTCTACATTGCTCTAACACAATTAGTATGCATCTATCACTGTTTTGCTTGGTGAAGATTGCCTATATGTGCTGCATACTAATTCAGAAAGCTTTTACCATTGGTGGTGAATGTGTAATCTATTTCAAGCTTTTTTGGTCTCACTGTAAATGCAAAAATGTTTTGCTTTTTCTGCTAGATAAGAAGGCATTTTTTCACAGAACTTTCTTTTTTATTTTTTTGCCACATTATTCCAAATACCAGTAGAGTGATAATGCCCTGAGATACTGCGAAATTTCTGCTAAGATTCATGTTGTATCTTTCACAATAGACTGTTTATTAATAGAAAATCAGAAATAAATAGAAAAATCAGAAATAAATAGTACATAGTGCCGAGATACAGAGAGATGCATAGCATCCAAAGTCAATGCATACAGAGATGGGTTATGAGGCTGATCCAAGTTAGAACTGCCTTTCCAGTTGACTGAACAGAACCAATGCTCTAATCTAAAACCAATTTGGCAATAGGATTTGGAAGTGCAGAATAAACATGATAACCAGAAGAGACATTCATGTACATTCACACGCATATATTCATGTTCATACATGAGTAGAGTGAGATGTATTTTTTATTTTCATACTCCCTGTGCATCCTTCCACTGAGTTACCTTTCATTGTCTTCCTCACAGGAGGGGTTGGCACATAAGCTTCACCTCTACACCTCCTTTCTAGATAGTAATTTATTCACCTGCATGCAATTGCTTACTAGAGCCATGGTTGCTATAACTCCTGGACACACTGCAAAAAATGAACAAGGGAGAAAATAAATTCATTTTGGACAATATCTCCCTTGTGTTAACTTGCACGACCTTAGGCATCTCACGCTTTCTTTGGAAAGAAGTTTGTCAATTTTGTGTACATGACAGAGGAAGTCATCCTACCTCTTCCTACTCTTACCTCTTACATTTACGTTGTAGAAGCGTATTGCTTACCTTACTATGAGTTTGCCTTCTTTTGACTTTTTTTCTCATCAGTAGCTATTTTAAAGTATACTAAGTGCACTGGCATACCTCTTCCTTGTATTCTGCTAAAAAGCAAGGAAGACCATAAATGCAGTTGTCATGTATATATATTGATTCTCTTTTCTTGCTTACTGCAGCCAGAAGTGTTTAAATCTGAACTGTTTGCCCAGCAAAGACCCATCTGCTCATCAGACTTGATTAGTAAAGGTGGAGACAGATGTCGTTTGGTAGTGTGTGTACATTTATGAATGTGTGCCATAGAGTTTCACAGATCCATCTGTAAAATGCCATTTATGTCATTCTCGCTGGATAGAAGTCTTGTGAACCTCTCCCCATGAGCCAAATGAGTGAAAAGTGTTTAGGTTGAATAAGGGCTTTTAGAAAGTGCATTAATATTCTGTGCTGAATGGCTGCATAAGGTGATTCACTAAATAATAGTGTGTATCTTCAAGCATTAGACATTCTCATCAGTACCTGAATATTAAAACAGCAGTGTAGCTGACATGTTTATGCTTTTGGGTTTGTGGACTAGTCAGGAGGGTCTAAAGCTATTTTAATTTGACATCACACTCATTCATGTCACCTCTTAATAAACACAACAGGCTAATACATAATTTAAAGCAGTTAAAGGGAATAATGTGAAGGGAATAATAAAACAATAAATGTTACACAGGTAGGGCCCAGTTTCTCAATGGATATTTCAAAAAACAAAAGTCACTAACTTGGTTTGAAGACAAATATTCTCAACTGGGTATCTTTTGGTAGATAAGACTCATCAGAATGTGATCGGTAGGGAAGATGGTCAAAAGCATTAGGCAGAAACTGCTATTCCCCACAAGCAAATATTCCCTTAAAAACTCATCTGGCCCCACCATGGAAGTATGTCAGACTCTGTTAAGTTTCCCCAAGCTACATGGAATTATTTTCCTCTGTCATTAGAGTGGGTAAGTCCAGTGGGTGAGATCTTTAGGAGACTTGAAATGCAAGAATGAAAAATTTAAGGCTGACAGAACAAATAACTCTTTGGACATGCAGGTACTAACAATACTAGCCTACCTCTTGATATTCCTGAGAGCAGAACCATAAAATGAATGAACCATTACACTGATGTTTGCGACTGATAAAGCTTCTCACTCTATGTGAAAATAGTTTGACTCTATTACAGAGTTCTGCCAGAAAGGTCATTGTGAAAGACAAATTGTTCTTAAATTTTGCACGTATGCCTAGCTGTATGGCAAGAATATTTTCCGTTTATGTACCAAATAATACTCAATCAGTATTTTCTTAAAAGACAGCAACAACAACTCCCCTCTGGGAGAATTTTCTAAAACATAGTCCTGAGGTATAAAAATGAGGTATGATTTGTACAGGGACATATAGGAGAGGCTTAGCATAGCATTCCAGAACTCTGAATTCTGAGGCTGTCTAAAACAGAGTCTGCAGTTCTACTAATTTGGAAAATAAAATAAAAGATCACTATGCCTGTGGATTACATAACTGTTCTTTAAATACGCAAGAAATATTAGTATTTCAAAAATGTAACTATTCTTTTTCCTCAAGGGAAATATGATTAAATGATGCAAGATATTTTGTCATAATCTATTATTCATTGGAACATATTTGTAGTTCCTACCACTGCCCTCAGATATTGAAATTGAATCAACATGGACAGGGAAAGTTTTGCATGTTTCGTTAAGGTCTAATTACTGGGCAGCATAGCAATAGAGGTACACATACTGTTTTGCAATACCTTCTGAATGGCTCACCCCAGATTATTCTGGGTTCATGGCTTTTTTTAACTATTACAGTGGGGTAAAACACTTAAACCTTAGTCTAAGAAATCAAAAAACTTAGGGGCAGTTAAATACTTAAATGATTTCCATCACAAGTTTAAACTGCTGCAAAATATTTCTCTGATTTGGAGACCTGTGGTCCACTAATGAAAATACTCAAAATTACTTTTGGGCAATAATGCTCTGTCAAAGTACAGCTCATTAATGAGATGAGAAAGGGCCTTTTTGCTACAAAACTGACAGGATGACATGGCCACTGCTTGTTAGTTCTAAACAATCCAGCCTGTTTAGCTCTCTGAGTGTTCTCATATTGGTAACCCTAGCAACAGGATTGTCACCTCTAATTCTTCATCGAGATAACCAGCAACTTGCACCGAAAGTCATATAAGATTTATTTCAAAAGAGGACTCATATTGGCATAATATATGTTTTTTCCCTTTTGTGAGTTGTCTGGATTCCAAAATGTTTAAAATATTTTTAAAATAGCGATGGGACTCATGTTTTCAGTGTAACTAAAATCAAGGTGGAGGAATGTTGTCTGAGATGTGTCACTCCTATCTTTGGGATGTTTTTCCCTGATTTCCTGCAGAGCTTATATTTTGGAAATTTCCATTATGCATGTGTGTATGTTAGCAGGCATTACTTGTATGTTTCTGAATCTGCTTAGATATTGTTTCTGAGTCTCCAAAAACATGGACAAATTCAATTAATTTGACAGACAGAAAGTGTCCTGAATTCATGCAAGAAACTGACAATGAAGAAAATTAAAAAAGCTCTATACGTTTAATGAAAAAGATTATATGTGTATGTATATGAAATGTATATAGATGTCCTCAATTCATCCATATACCAGAAGTACCATGAGCAATATAGAATGTGTTAATAACTCAATTTCAGCAGAACTACAGGAAGCTCTAGTTTGCTTCAGAAGTCCCAGTCTTGCCCTACTGTCAATGGAAAAGACAAGCTTCTCCCAGGAGCAATTCACATTGGAGGAACTTCAGTTGCTGTGGAGGTAAGTCTTCCTTTCTACACTGGCAAAAGATGGACTCAGGAGCAATTAAGTGTTCAGGTTCAAAAAGATCTAGTTCATTAGAAGGAATTCAGAATCACTATTTGATCTCTCAGAAGTATATCTTCTTTCAAAAAAAAAAATCAACATTATTGGGATTGTCTAATAGAAATACTGTTCTAGGTGAGAAAGTAATTTTGTTCATTACAATAAGTTGACACCAGTAGACTGGCAAAGATCAAAGCAAAGAGGTTACGGTTGCATGTCCTAAATATCCTTTCAAAAATCTAGAAGGAAGAAACAAATTAGATCCTATGGGATGATTACCAACTGCTTATAAAAATCACCTTGAACACTACTACTTCACTGACTGGTGAATGTTTTCATTGTTATCTGCCACATATTAAAATGGCCTCTGTTCAAAGTGGGAAATTTCTCTGTTTTCCCAAAATACAGAGGAAGTATTTGGTTTCTGTTGCACAATGGATTAGAAGGTATTTCAGTCAGTGAAGAGCTCGTGAAATATGAGTAAAAGATCCTTTAAAAATGTTCTGCCTCAGCCAGACATTGGACTTTACAAGAGTAAAATGGAAAAACAGGTTGACTTCCTTCACTTCCACAAATCCATCAAACTGTCAACCTATCAGACTACCACATTTCTTTTGCCTTAGTCCCACATGGAAATTCAGGTAGGTGGTTTCTTTCTTACACTAGTATCTACAGATGTCAATGGTGTATTAGAACACGTTGCCTTTGACTTTCTGATTTAGTTTCACCATCCATCTTCTTGCTACATAGAATAACATTGAAGGACGACATTTGTGGCTGGTGAAATGAATTTAAGGATATATTGAAAACTGAAATTCTGTCATGAACATATTAAGTTTTGCACTGCATGTAAAGTGACATGTAAAAAATGTGTAAATATGTCAATTTATGTTTTTTGGTTTTGCTTAGAATTGTGTGGGTTCATTTATAAAACCATCTATGAATTTGGTCACTGTGGATAATGCTAGTGATAGTTTGATCACTATGCACAAAATGCTAGTGATTTGCTAACACTAGCATTTTGATAGTGATAATGATAGTTTTCATGTCATGCTTGAAATTTTGCTTGTTTATAACAATGCTAAAAGAAGCAGAGTAATTTTTTTTTTTCCTCTACAACAGAAAATGAAGGATTGGCTCTGGGGAAAGCAATGCAAGTTTTAATCTCAGAACAGCCATAAAGAGACAGCAGTGTGGATTAGCATGTATATCAGCATGATAATTTGTCACAATGCTTCTGAATCAGTCTTTCATTTAGGGGGGATTATATATCTGGTTAGAAAACACGAGCTTCTAACCCTTTGTCTTTCAAGGGACATTTCTACAGTAATGGGGTCACTCAGATTGCACTATCGAATAGGATCAGTGTGCCATGTTGGTGAATTCTTTTGTCTGAATAATAGCCTTCACTTGTCAAAAAAGTGCTGAATCCAGCTAGAGGTTTTGTAATGAACTGCTTCTTTATGCTGATGTGTTATACATGTCCAATTCTACAGGAGAAATTCAGAAACTCTTGAAAAGCTCTTAAAATAGATTTAGCTCATTCTTTCCTTCTGCAAGGTAAAACTATGCAGTGTTTATGGGTTTGTCTCCACCACCTGAGTTCACAAATGTTTTTACTCTTTGGCACAAATA
The DNA here is from genome assembly GCF_000710305.1 of Buceros rhinoceros silvestris. NCBI lineage: Eukaryota > Metazoa > Chordata > Aves > Bucerotiformes > Bucerotidae > Buceros > Buceros rhinoceros. The sequence continues at coordinate 18,182 of NW_010409856.1, forward strand.
AGCAAAACCTGATTTTATTTACCAGCCTTTTAATTTGAAACATTCGAGTAGCCAAATTAACCAAATATCGTTCAACTGAGTAGTCAAATGCTGACAAGAGTTCAATAGTTAAGTGTCCTGGGATGTCGGCTCTAACGTTTTGTGTCATTAAGTCTCAAAACATTTTAAAAAGAATAATGCTGAGATCTAATGGCACAAAAACTGTACATAATTACAAAACAACTCTTAAGTCTAATTCTTAAACTATAGTAATTGATCCTACAGTGAGATTTATTCTGTAATCATGGAAGGAAATGGCATTTACAACTAGAATAAATTAAAGTAAATGAAGAGGAAAATTGTATTCTGTATAACATTTAGTTCATTATAGGCTTAAACAACTATGCCAATCCATGTTCATCAATATAAGTTATGATGCTCACAGACATAATTAAATAAAAATGTTATCACCAAGAAACAGTTCGTGTTACCTAAGCACAGAAACTGTTACATTATAAGACACTTGTATTTTTTTAAGTGTTTATTGTCAGTCCTCAAGAATATGAGTAGTGGGCAACAGTATATAAATTTTTTTGTGGTTTGTTGGGTTTCTTTCACTAGTGGTCATAATATATAAAATTATAGCCTCTCTGCACTGTCTCCTGCTGGGTCTTACTCCCTACTGCGTTAATGCTTGATTCCATACCTCATTAAGTGTCTCTGTGGCTCTCTGTTTATTTCGTTAAGGTCTCACTGGAGTTCATTAAGCCACATTAGACATCACTGACATTCCTGAGGGAAGTGCAGCATAAGATGTACAAGATCCTAAAAGGGAATTCTGGAACTTTTCATGGTGCATACAAGCAAGCAATTCCATAATGTGTGGGATGAAGTGTGCTTTTCTATATATTGGGTTGTTGTATATCTTCCCAGGATCTTGCACAAGCAGAGTATGCAGGCTGTATCATAAATGTTCCATTTGATTTTCTCATTTACTGGAATTTTCAGATACAAAGATGGAACGTTAAATAGTTTTTCAATGTTTGGATATACTGTCAATTGGAATGAGGCTTACATAAAATAAAGAGTACATGAGGCATATTCTGATAAGATACAGAAAAAATGTCTTTAGTTTGGTGGTGTCGACATCTTTCTGTGGAGTAGAACGACACAGAAGTATTGTTTATACCAACGACTTTTTAAAAAGGGAGGAATAGCAAATAACAATAATCAACTATCTACTTACCTGAATCTTAGAATATTGTCCAGTCAGGTGTTTTGAACATGCTTGTGAGAGAGTTGAATTCAGAAGCTCCCCAGATAGAAGCAAGAACTGATGTACAGTTCTACTCATCCTTGACCAGCACCACTAGACACTGTGCTTCTGGCTGAAAGAAGAATTACCCGTTTAGATCTTTGGCGACACTAGTGATTTCTTTCATTTTTTTCTTTGGTATTTTTGTTTCAGATCAAAATGACTTGTTTTCTGTTGAAGTAAAAAAAAATGTGGTTAATTTTAATGTAGTTTCCTCCTCCAGTTTTCCTTGGTTTTTGTTTTGGGGGTTTTTTGGTTTGTTTTTTTTTTTTGGTTGATGAATTATAGCAAAACCAGTTATTCTCCAACTCCTAGAGGTGCCACGAATGATATCGAATGATTTTGGCTTTACAGGGAATAGAATAATTCCTAGCAGTGCAGTGAGGCACCAAAGATTTCACCAGATTTATTAGTGCTGATGATAAATAACAAAACCTCCTGTGAAACAGAAAGGATCTCCTACAGAAAAGACAAAGAGAGGCAAAAAGTCATGCCACGTATTTTACAGACAAACTATTTCAGAACTGTGTGAGGGAATTGTATCCATGTGAGTTCAGTCTCAACCAGTCTACAGAAGGTGATAAAGATTTTCTGAGGTAAAGATTTTGTACGTTTTCTGTGAATCATATCTGTGGGATATGATTCCCAGTTCTGATTTAATCTCTCTTTATGTATGATTAGTTTAGAGTGCCAATTGTGATAATATGGTTTTTGGTTGATGTTTTGCTACTTGCACAGCTCTTAAAAAGCAATAATTTTCATAGAGAGTTATACTGAATAATAATAAAAACAAGATTAAAGGGGACACCAAAATTAATAGCATTAATATATTTGTATAACTTTTTTCTTGTTAATGATTAGATCATGGTTTAATTATCTTTTCTTCATTGAGCTTAAAAATCTGTAATTATTTCTTTTTCTGTATGAATGCTTTAATAGATTTTGTGTAAGAACTTTGTACACAGATAAAAATACAAAAACATGCTGTAGACAGTACACACCATCCTGATTTTGCTGTTGATCACTAAAATGTAATGGTTTAACAAATAGGTAACTTCATGTTTTTATTTCAAGTAAATATAGTTTTACTTTTAAAAGTACAAACAGAAAGAAATGAACCTCAAAATACAACCTCATTCCACTTTTTTTACAGCACAAAATTGAGGGATATTCACTGAAACTGGAAGTTAGTAATTTTTTAAAAAATCATAATTAATGTGAGGAACACATTGTAATAATACTTTAGCACTAAAATTAGTAATGACAACATATATATTTGTATTGGGATCAAAATATATGGAGAAATCTTCATACTTCAGGACACAACAAATTTCCTAACAAAAGAAATTCTGAATAAACTTCCCCTTGTAGCAGATCAATAAAAGTAATGAAATGCACATAACCATCCCCTGAAGTCAGCAAAACTGAACCTATCTACACTAGCTGCAACTTAGAGACATTTTTGAAATAATAAAAGAAGAGATTTTATTCAATGCAAAACTAGAGAAGAATCATACTACTAGGAGAAAGTAATTGACAAAAGGAAACCATGCATGGTAAGAGAGTTAATGGATGCCAAATTCAGAGCTGGACAAAATGAATTTGGACCCTGGGGGAATCTGTGTACACTAGATACTCACATCAAAGAAATTAATAGAAATACACATAGAAAAAGAGGTGCAACTCACCACCAGTTTCATTAATTCTCTCAAGATATGTTCTCTCAGGAATAAAATGTGGTCCGTGTCTATCATCAGCCTGCTAAGGGGATACCAGGCAGTATCCAGCTATGAGGGCATCATCTATCACAATGTTCTAGGAGGCACATACCAAACTAAACCATGGGTGATTGCTGATTTATATTAGTAATGGTGGAGAAAGTTCTTTTTCACACACCCACCCACCCAACAGGTTTTTATCAGAGTTTAATGACCAAATTGTTTCAGGATAAGTAACACTGATATAGCCCTATTCATTAGTTACAACAGAGGATGAAGATAAGACTGAAGTTCTTCTCTGTCTCATCCATTTGATATGGTTTCAGGTTAATATTGTTTCTGCATCGTTTTAGTTAGTGGCTACTGGTTGAGCGCTATAATATAAATAAATACTATAGCATAACTTTTAAACTCACCTGCATAAGACAAGGAGATAAGTTTTTTTAAGCAATGGTGATTGCTTAACTCTTCCATATCTGATTTCCTAATCAAGGGGTCTCTGGAGAAATAAATAGATTTTAAACAAGATCTATTCTTCTTCTATTAAATAAGTAGCATAGCCTAGAGAATTTCAGATAACTCATGAAGAGTCTTTCATCTATCCAGTGATTTTAAACACTACATGTCTCAAAAATGTGTTTTCTGATATTCACTTCATTGGCTTTGTTACAGATTTGAACAGAGTAATTAAAGCCCAGGGGATATAACTGAAACTTGGCTAACTGCAATTTGTTAGATTGGATTAGACTGTAAGAACTGAAAAAGGCAACTTTTTGCATTCATGAGTCCCTATCGTTGTTAATAGACCTAAAGTTAGAAATACTGCAATAATAGTTAATCAAGGATGTTTTTAGTTCAAAATATTGAGCAATGCTAAACTTGTAAGCTTCAGAGGAGCAGCAGTGAGAAAACTACCTTACTGAGAGATACAGAACCTTCTAATCTGTGTCGTATAAGAGCCAGTCATCAAATAGATGAGAAACAGAGGAATTCTTCATTCGGAAATGTAGCTGGTGCATGAATAAAACCCTGGAACAACCCTACCAAAAACAGCAGTTTCGATCTCCGTACCTAAGAAGTGAGCATGAGCCAGGTTTTCCAAGTTATGACTACTCATTAAAAAAACCCTTCTAAACCCAAAACAGAAACAGTAGTTTAAACTCTGTAGAAGGAAAAAAAGTTTCCTCAGACAGTTGAAGAGGTTGGAGTTGTACGTTCTCAAAGCCAAATCAGGCATGACTACTAAAAATAACAACCGCCAGCTGAAGAGCTTTCTTGACTGGAACTCATCCAATGTTTTTTAAGTCCAGGGCTGAGAAGAGGATAAAAATATGTTAATTACATAAAGAACAAACAACACAAAATCTAACCGTTCAGACATGTCTGCTTTTAAATTATAATGGCTCCAGCTCTTAATTGCAGCCAGGAAAAGACCTGCATGCCATAGATTTATTAAGAGAATCACATTAAGAGGGCATCTCATGGTAATGGGGTCTCCCTTCTCACGAGTCCTGAGCCAGTGATCTAGTGCATTTTAATTTGACTCAGCTTGGATTCACGTGTTGGGGTTATAATAAAAATAACAGAAACAGTAAGTCTTGAGGTCATTTCCAGGTTTATAGTTTTATATTACAAAAAAAAAAAAACCCCAAACTTGTATACTTAATAAGTATTCTATCAAAAGCTATTACAAAATTTGTATTTGGAGACCAAAATATGATATTGAACTTTATGTTGTAATTGGAAAGAGATGAAACTTATCAAAGAACATAAATGTCTTAAATAAATAATATTTAGTCTTTGTTCTTTTGTGCAAGATTGCAATCTAAGTACATTTCTTTTTAGATTTTGTTTTTAACCATGTGAGTTACTTATAATATTTGGAAACAAATACATTCACAATATGAATTGCGCAATCTCCTCTTATTGAAAAATGGGATAATTTTCAAAAAACTTGTGAAAAAATGCAAATCTGTAAGTAAATGCGCTAAAATGTGGATTGAGTTCAAGATTTTTATGTCATATGTTAATTACAGAATTTAACATATGAAATACAATTTTATTAAAACAATAATAACAATAAAACATTGCTGATATTTTGACTGAATATAATTTTCATTATGCAAAGGATGGATTTGGGTAACATTTGCCCTACTAATTTTTTTTTTTTTATTAGTTTCATTTAGGCGTCTCTCAAAACATCATTTTGAATAATTTAAAAAACTGTAATGCCACATATTTTGGTGGATATTGTAATTTTCTTTCCATTTACAATTTTTGTTGAAATACCATAATTTTGTTGACCACGAGCAAATATTTTTCAAAAAAAATCCCACTCAATTTATTAAAAGATGAACCTGATGTATTGATTTCCTATAAGCATAGCAGTGCTTTATATATTTTGTAATTACACCTGCCAAAATATTCTCAAACACACAACAATAAAAATAAAGTTTTGGAACTCAGTGAAAATAAGAATTATGCAGAAAGTTTAGAGCAAACATATACATTACGGCTCCTCTGTTGCTTCACAGTTTTCAATGTTGCAACCTTACTAAGACCCTCAAGAAAATAAAATAATTTGTTAATGAGACCAGACCCATGATTCATGCACATATACTAGAAGTTTACCATGATCATTTAATCTGATCTCTTGCATAAACAGGGCTAAAAGATTTCAGCTTAAGACTAAAATTTATGCTTGAAACTTTCCTTTTCAGAAACGTGTCCAATCTTGATATAAATACTTCAAGTGATGCCAAGTCCAGTGAACCTATTCCTCAGTAGCTCCAGAGAGTAATTATGACTAAAAAAACCCAACAAACCAACCCAAAAAACTTGCTATGTCTTATTTTTATTCTTAGCTGATGTGTAAAACTTCCCTTCTCTTTGTCTCACTGTATCATTTGAAGAGCAGCATCAGAAATCTCTTTCCAGAGGGAATGTTAACAATACTAGCTGCCCCTGCTCTTTTAGATGGTAAATCATGCATGATGAGCATAGTGTTACATATATCAGTTTACGATATGATACATTTTACAGGACCCAGGTCACTATCATTAATATTCTTTCCTGAATTCATTCCAGTTTTTCAAAAATCACAAAATAGCTCCATTAAACTTCTAAATGCTGTTTACACCATGTGTAAACAGTAGTACTGTAGTAGTGCTCTGCATATATAATCTATATCTGTATAGATATAGATATATAGATACAGATAGATAGATAAATATGAGGGCTGCTCCGAAAGTAACGCCTCCTACTTTATTATGTTGACCCATGACATCAGAGGCGACTGTTGGTGGTATGGCAGTAGAGGGTGAACCTTCCTGCCAATATTCTGTTAAATTCTGTTGCTGTGTGACAGACAGCAGCAGAGGGGCAGTCTGGCAAAACAGTGTCTGTCATGGCAGTGCGTGTGAAGAGAAGGTGTGTCATTGCATTCCTCCATGCGGAAAAAATTGCACCCATTGACATTCATCGACACCTCTGAAAATTTATGGAGACCAAACCATTGGGTGTCAGCACAGTGAGACAGTGGGTGTCACGTTCCAGCAGTGGTGACAGTGACGGTGGGTTCCCTTCCCTGGGGCAGGTTTTTAATGAGCACGACACACAGGATCTTGTTCATCACTGGTGAAAATGCACAGCCAGTGGTGGGGACTGTGTCGAAAACAGTTTTCTAGCTGAGAACAAACAGTGTTATTGTGGTCCTTGTATCTGTTGTAGTTTCCACAGAAATAAATAGGAGGCATTACTTTTGGAGCAACCCATGTACATAAAGCCACTGTTGCAACACTACTGCCACCTGGGAGCATCACCAAAGGCTGCAGAGCCTCATGGAATCAAAAGGACTCGCCTCCCCTCCCCTCAGATATTTTTTGTTTTCCTGAATATGAAATTAATATTTTTTTCCTACAATAAATACCATGTTATAAATGCCCATTCACAGTACACAAACCACGAAGTTTCCAGTTCTCTATTTTTTTTTTTCATTTTTTTACCACTCTAGCTTACAGTAGTGGCTTCTTTCAGTATTTGGAGAAAATACTTTAATCTTTGAATAAATTCTATGAAATATTCCTTTAAACCAGAAAGTAATATCCAGCTTAACAGATTTCCATCTATTTCATGTATTGTTAAAGACAGTAAAATATCATTGCATTCTTAGTCTACTCTTTCGTGATTGAGTCATGAGTTTCCCTCAACACGTATCAGTTGTTTTTATATTGTTTTTTACAATGATATTGTGGATTTATTAACAAAGATATTTTATTGTAATTTATTAACTTTGCCAACTTCTCTTTGCTCTAGATTGTAATAAATTTTTACAGACCTACAAGATCCTGGAGCTGGAAAGCTTTTTTCACTTCTCCCATTTCTGTAGTTTGAGACTTGTTGTGTAATGCTCAGCTGCCTGTTTCTTCACTGAACGTAATAGGTGTGGATGCCTAAATCTTTTAAATTCTCCAGTATAGGTGATCATCAGATATGGATTTAATTCTTAACAAACTGTCATACTACAATTCTTCAAGGTTCATGTAGATTTAACACTGAATTTCAATGGTTTGGTTGTAACAATGATAATGTCTGTATTTCCTCAGCTCATTTTGTACAACTCACTTTAAAACTCCCAAAGTAGATGAGATACCATTTAAATTAATATATATAGTGTGCTTCTGTTAAATTTCAGCATGCTAAACTAATGGAAAAACTCTCTTTGGAAGTGTGAGGGGAGATGTCACTCAGCTGTGGAGACCGCCATTCCCAGCCTGTTTGTGACCCTAATTTACTATCTTGAATTGAGACAATGTTGGGTTTCAGGCTCAAGGTAAGTTTTGTTTTCATGGCAATGATAAACCAAGGGGTGGGGAGTGCCATCATTAACTTATCACTGAGCTTCTTGTTATTCTACCCTTTCATCTACGGTCTGTCTTTTATTATTGTGTTGTCCTCTATCTTTAAAACTGCTATATCCCTCACAAGTGAATCTTTCTGCCATGAACTTCCTTTTTATGCCATACATGTTCATACAAACAGAGCATCATGATGATCACAGCCCCGAGTTTTTGTGAAAAACCTACAAGCTCTTTAAATTACTCCTCAGGACCTAAATCCTGTCCTTCCTACAGGAAGCAAATTGCAAATTATTCTGCATATTTGTTTTACTTAATTAGTTGATTGAATATTGGTTTTTATTTTTCAGAAAGTAAGAAGTAAAATAGTAAAATTAGACCAGGTACAGTGGGGTCAGCACGTCATTCAGTGGCTTCGCTCTTACATTCCACAGTGTTTACACAGTGTCTCAGTATCACCAGTTGGCCAAGACTGGGCAATCATGGGATGAAATCGCTCTAATCAGCCGCTCCCCTGCTCCAGGAGAAAGGGTTAAGAAGACACATAAGAAGGAAAGAAGTTGGTGAGGCCTCTGCTAAGTTCGAAAAACTTAAACAGTTTTAATAACAATAGAAAGATTATATACAGATAAAAACCCCGAGACATTAACAAGTTAATATAAGAAATCTGGTATGGCAAGGGTTAAACTTCAGTTAAGGAAACGAGGCGATATGAAAAAAAAACTACCAGTCAGTTGATGGCAGTGGCATGTGGCCGTGGGCAGGGACTGGAGCCGGGACCTGCCAGGACTGGGAAGTGACGGCAGGAACACACAGCAGTGGCAGCAGAAAATGCTGCAGAGCTGGCAGAGAGTGCGGCAGTGACAAGGGGTGGGTCGCAGCAGTCCAGCAGCAACGCGGGGTGGCTCCAGAGCGAAAGTGGAGGTAGGGATTGGGACAGGCAGCAGCACCAAGTGGCAGCGAGGCGGGGGGGAGGTGTCACAGCCAGGCAGCAGGCAGCGTTGAGGAAAGAGGGGTAGCAGCTCGTCCAAGCAGCGGGTGGAAAAGGCGTGGTTTTCTGTCGACATGCTATTCTTAAAGAAACACCATGCCCGCCAAAAGCTCCACAGCCAGTGAGATGTGCTGACATGCAGGGGAGGAATAGTCTAATTGGCAGCTTGATATGTTAATCAAAAAGAAACCAGCCCTGTTTATCTTAAACCAGGACACTCAGAATATCTTTTTCCAGATTTCAGCTGATTCCGCTGCATTTCATTTGAAATGTAGTTGGATGTCAAAAGCCTTTTGGGGTTTCTTTTTACAGGAAAGGAAATTGCATGTCAAGAAATACTGAGAGAGAAAATAAAGAAACAGAAAACTGTATCTACTGAAATTGCCCCATTTTACACAGCTGTAAATGTAAGGAAGTAACAAAGTCCTCAGCCTTCATGGAACTTTTTCTGCTCTTGATAATAAGCAAATAATTCACTGCCCTCAGATAATTCACTGCCTGGGTATTCTGAAACATAATCACTCCAGTCTTGTTCCACAAATCTCTAGTTTCTGTTCTTTAGAATCATCTTTCATTACCTGGACTTCTATAGCTCCGTGATTGGGTGAACTTTGTTTCAGGGTTCCACCACCAAAAATCAAACCATTTCTAATTAGAGAAATAATCTGTTTCTCTGGTGTCTGTGTACCAGCTGGCTCATGCAAGTGTAGTTTATGAGGAACCTTATTAAAAACAGGATCTGCAGTAGCTTCTTTTTAAAGATAAATAAATCTGCTGCTTAAAGTCTTTCAGTATAGAAGAAGACAAGAAGTTCTCATTAGAAGGCTTATGCCTAACTGCTTACAATTTCTTAAAATTGTCTCTCTCGAGTAGGTCAAGCAAGCATCTAAAATCTGTGAAAAGAACTTTCTGGGTTTGGATTTCTACAACAAATAATATAGTTTCATCATTTTAAATACGCCTTTTAGGAACAAATTGCAATCAGGTTGGCATCTTGCATGCTGAATTCCGTTCCAGTGGGTAATAAATTCCCTGAGTCATAAACTCTTGAAAAAACAAGAATTATAACAGAACTGTGCTAGTAAGCATAGCTACAATTTTCTTTAATGACAAGTAAAATAACAGGTTTAACACACTTATCCAGTAAGAACAGAAAACCATCTTCTCTGTGGCTAGTGGTGGTGAGCAAATTAAACACTGAAAAAGGACTGAATATATATTTTTTTCCCCAAAAAAACTAGATATGGCAGCATCTTGTTGGTTACTCTACTTCCTTCCTGCTTCCAGTGACATTGGGTAGCTCACCACTGGGAAAAAAAAAAAAAAGATAATGCTAGCAGTATCCAGGGGTAAATGCTCTCATCATTTTTAAATATTTGTGTTTCACACTTTCTGGTTCCTTTTGGTTTTTTTTTTTGCTATTACATATACTTGTTCTTCATTGAGATGACTAACATGAGGGATCCCACTGCAGTGCTAGTTAATATTTTATGACTTCCGGTTGTTTCTCTTAGTTTTTCAATAAAGATGTGGAAAAGCAACAATACTAATGTCAGAAAAGACATCAGTTAAAGACATGACTACTTAATATTTTAAGGGAAAGAACCTTTATTTATTACAGAATAGGCAGAAGGATAAAAGAGACCTCTGGATGTCATCTGGTCTAACATCCATGCTCAAGTAGGGCCACGTATAGTCAGTTGCACAGGACTGGGTCCAGACAGCTTTTAAATACCTCCAAAGATGGAGACTACACAACGTCCCTGGGCAACCTGTTCAGTGCTCAGTCACCCTCACAGTAAAAAAAATTTTCCTGATGTTCATATGGACCCTCCCATGTTTCTGTGTGTGCCAATAGCCTCTTATCCTAGGCTCCACTAGAGCCTTGATCAATTCTCCTTTCACCCTCCCTTCAGTATTTCTACCCCTAAGCCTCCTCTTCTCCAGGCTGAACAGTCAATCCATACTCAGTTTTTTCTCATACAAGAGATGGTCTAGTCGCTTATCATCTTAGTCTCCCTTAGGTAAACTTGCTTCAGTAGCTCCACTTGTCTTTTGCACCAGAGACCCCAGACATAGACACAGTACTCCAGATGTGGCCTTACTAGTGCTGAGTAGAGTGGAAGCATCACCTCCCTTGACGAGCTGGCAACACTCCTCTTAATGCAGCCCAGGATACTATTCACCTTTTTTGCTACAAGCACACATTGCTGGCTCATGTTCAGCTTGGACAACCAGGACCTCTTTGTAATTTTCTGCAAATCTGCTTTCCCAGAGAGATAGCTCCCAGCATATACTGGTGCATGAAGTTGTTCTTCCCTGTGTGCAGGATTTTGCACTTCCCCTTGTTGAACTTAATGAGGTTCCCACCAGGCCATTTCTCCAGCCTATCAGGGTCCCTCTAGATGGCAGCACAACCCTTTGGCATACCACTCACTCCTCCGTGCTTTGTGTCATCAGCAAACTTGGTGTGGGTACACTC